>NW_027307667.1:0-281235 GCF_964275005.1 Diadema setosum | reverse complement strand
TTAAGCCGAAATATCTTTATAAAACTCAAACGTAAAAGTTCGGTGACTTATAATTTTCCGCCTGTCTACTGAAGCTGCTACGCAGAGTGCGATGCTGCAGCAGGTAGGTTTTAAAGCATAATATGCCATATTGTGCGGTGAGCAGAATGATATGAATATTCACTGTTTAGCTAAAGGAATTGATATGCGTCTGTGTATTCGCTTGCGAGGGTTGGATATGTGTGTAGGCCTACGTGGTTTTATGTTTATATGCTTGTCTGAGCCAACACCTGCAGAAACCTTGTCCCGTCATTGAACTTATAGTTCAATTTTTAAAGAGTGATGGTCGGGGCCTATGTATGCATATAAGCTGCCAACATAAAAAAAAAATAAATAATAATAATAATAATAACAATAATAATAATGATAATAATGATGGGCATCTATATTGCGCAGCTACTATAATGATATACTCTACTGTACATTACAAAGTAATAATCACTTCATACATGATTCAAACAAAATGCATTGTTCAAAAGATGGCTGTCTTTTTAACCTGACCTTAAATTCAGTAATTGTAACTGCTTGCATGATTAAGTGGTTCTTTCTCTGCATTTATTACAAGTCATAATTGATATTACATCTCTACCCCGATAATTTATTGTCATAATCATCGTTACCACCACGCCACGTTTCAAAGCATCTCATAACTATATATCAAGCGTCCAGACTTTTATCAAGAATGTTAAGGGCAATGATCCGTACCCTGAATCTTCCATTTGCACGTGGCTAACGCTAGGTGGCGCTGATCCGACTTTACTTGCAGGAAGTTCTTCATGATTATTGCTGGCCGACCCGACGTGTTGCTGAGTAAAGTGATTACATTACGCATATTGTCGTAGTATTGTGATATAATATGATATAATATGATATGAAAAGAATCACAAGAAAATAATTCCGGCCTTTAAAGTTTATGTTCGTGAACCGCCTGCACTGTAAACAACACAAAATACTCAATTCGTTAGAAGGAGGAAGTGTGTGAGCAAGTGATGTTCATTTCCAAATTTGCTGCTGAGAAAGTTACGTCGTTCCTGCAGTGGGAAACACAAAATGAAGAGTACCTGATGTCTATGGCCTCTACACTTAGAGACCTACTTTTGTGAATAAGAAACTTTTATTTTTTATCATTAATTGAGTGAGTTTGCTATAATCTATTGAGTAATGTATGAATTCGTATCTGTTTAACGGAGGAGGGGGGGGGGGGGGTCACTGCATGGGCTCGCTGTATTTCCCATATACTGTAGGTCGTTTATGGTCTCGGATGCGAAACGGACCAACAACCATGCCAACTGGTCCATTTTGGAAGTAGCAACCTTCTGACAAGCCTTGGACTCGCTCTTATCTTCCAACATCTTCCAATATGAAATATGGCAACTCTATCACACAGTGCATTCTTATCAAAATGCGTAAGATAAAGATATTTAAGATTGTTAGTTGCACTTTAATTGTTTCATGGCTGCTAATTAAATTGTGTATAAATGACATCCTCGTTTCTTTCATTTTTGTGTGTGTGTTTTGTTTTAAGAGCAAAACACACACACACACACACACACACACACACACACACACACACACACACTCAAAAGATCATGAAGATTTCTGGGTGCTGTTCGTTATTCCGAAGGTTCGCTATTCCGAAGGTTCGTTGTTCCGAAGGGTCGTTAATCCGAAACACGCAAATTCCCTATACCTAGAGGTTCGTTAATCCAAAAATGAAAAGGGGTTCGTTAATCCGAAAATTTGTGGCGTTATTCCGAAGGTTCGTTATTCCGAAGATCGGTTAATCCGAAAATGAAATTCGGAACAATGAACCTTCGGAATAACGAATCTTAGGAATAAAGAGCCTTCGGAATAACGAACCTTCGGATTAACGAGCAGTAACCGTTTTTTAAACGGAGGTCCCTTTAACCCGTAGGTTGGGTAAAAGTTGTATGGATAAGATTTTCAACTGAATCTCGAGAGATTAACCTGTTGGCAATTTTGCTCAATTTTGTGTGAGGACATAATTATGTTTGGGTGACTAATTAAGAGAGAGCTAGTTTGGTAAATTTACAAAAAGAAAAGATCACAGAGCTAGAAATCCATACAACTTTTACCCAACCTACGGGTTAAAGGGACCTCCGTTTAAAAAACAAACAAACAAAAAAACAAACATAATTGGTTACCATTGTGAAGAAAAATGAAGGATTATAGAGTAAAAAATAATGACGGTCAAGAGTTTAATTATATAATTATATGGGGAATAGTAATTACAGCTAGAAGTGACATGGCCAGATTAAAAAGGATTCCATCTTGATTCATAACTGGAACAATAAATTCGAGACAATATATCACATCGAACAATAATTATTAGCAAAGGAGCCATGCCTCTTGAACTGACCGATATCCTATACGAAATATGACAACAGAGCACGGCACTTCCATAAATTCATTAACCCTCCGTCTCCTATACATTAAACTCCTGTCCATAGGTTTGTGTGAGAAATTTGTGCACATTTCACCCATTTGCACAGAAAGGGTTAACAAAGTTTTTGATTGTCATGGTTACATCTCTTATTTTGCTGAATATTTTTGGAAACAAGAAATTAAGTTTTAAAAACATGTAACGGTGATTTACTACACAGAAGCCAAACATATCTGTTTCAAAAATAACTACGTGTCAACTGCTCTACCAACCAAAATCTAAAAAAAAAATTGATGAGACAAAATCAAAACATGTAGTCAGCCAAGAGAAAGAAAGAATGAAAGAAATAAACAACAAATACACTGAATAAATTGTGCAAGATTTACTAAATTATATATTCATAATTATGTCAAAGATACCGATACCCAATGAATCAACCAGTCAGTCCTGTGGCGATGTTGTTTAAGTGTTTTTTTTTTTTTTTTTTTTTTTTTTTTTAATCTCATGTCTACACTTTTGATCCTGAAAACGATTTCTGGCCAGACAAAAGATGATGTACTAGTTGAGCAAAAAATGTGCATGGCCCTCATCCTCAATACTGCTGCTTCGACAGAAGTATTTAGTGTTGCAGATCGAAAGCCTCAGGTAAATATTAATGATCTATCTAAAATTATCATATCTGAATGTTGATATTGAAATAGAAAATTTTATGAAATATATAAATAGGTGCATCCATAGAAAGTTTTTTTTCCTGAATTAATATTTGCAAAGCGTGAGCAGGCAAGGTATCCCTCATCAAGTAAGCATAAGGTCTGTTATCTACACGTCTCTCTAGCCTCACAGAAAATAAAGTTAGAATCGGAATGTCTCTAGAGTAACCACAGACAGACGTAATCTTTACCGACAGATGACCGACGGATACAGCTTTTGCTGATCCGATTTTCTTCAGAAAGATACACCTAAGGTTGATCATTAACCTGCACAAGCATGAATGTGATAACGCAAACAGAGCGAGTAAACAATGTCGTTATTTCGTTGTAAGCGGTCGAGCTGCGTGACTCCACTTTATTTTTCACATCGCTTACTGGATGTTCTGCCATGCACGATATCCAAGGTTGCACGTACTCAAACAAGCCGTGGTCACAACTCGCCGTACTTGCAAGTGCGTGCTGTCTACTTACAAAAACGTGGACAAAATTTGGGGATCCGTACGTAGTAAGTACCGCCTCCGCAAGAATTTTCGAGCACGCAGACACGCCGTAGCACTTTTAGGACCCGAGGAACTTTCGCTGCGTTCGGGCTACGGATTCACCCTAAGTGCGGGCAACGTACGTGCACTCTACAGTGAACGTGCGTACAACCCACTGACTCCGTGCGTTTTTTAAAATTTTCCCACCGTCACTTGCTCGGCTGACGGCACACGTAGCACGTACGTGTTGAGCACGTAATAAGTGCGCAGCCCGTGCTTATTCGACACTTCCCTGAGTTCAACTGTTCAATAGAGCACGCAGACTGTACCGAACTTGCCGAATAAGCACCTGCTCCGCACTTAAAACGTAAGTTGTACGCAGTGATCTCTGCAAGGTACACGAACCGAGCTGACGGACGAGTATCATCATTTTCGTCTCCAAGATGTCATGATGATGGCAATTATATATTCATACTGTTCTATTTCACCTACCGGGCAGAAATTTCCTGTAAGGATTATAGGATCGAAAAAATCGCATACACAGTAAAATGATTGTTATATCACTTGAAAGGGCTTTCAAAACTCTTTCGAATTGTGTCACAAATCGAAATTATTATGTTAAAGGACCCTTTTGCCTGGTAGGCGATTAGTAATATATTTATATATATGTATATACACACACTTGTATACACTTGTACCATGTTTTGTGGCACATAAGACAAAGTAAAAAACATCTTGAAGAAGCAAAACATAGAAATCTTGAGCTCTGAATGGTCAATGCATGAAGTACAGTGGCGTATCTAGGGGGGGGGGGGGCAAGGGAGCACGTGCCCCGGGCGCCACTCTTGGGGGCGCAAAAAGTGAAAAAAAACGAAGAAGAAGAAGAATAAAAAAAAGAAAAAAAAAGAAAAAAAGAAAAGAAGAAGGAAAAAAAAAAATCACCGGGGGGAGGGGGGGGGGGGGGGGGAAGGAGAATGGTGGGGGGGGGGGGGGGGCAGAAAACCAAATCAAACAAGATAATTTAAACAAAACATGATGATGACACTGACATAATGACAATGTTTATTGTGTTCACACAAGAATTCCATGTTCTGTCAGCTGAAATAGAAAAATTTTCGGCTCGCTCGCTGCGCTCGCTCGCCAAACTTTATATAAAAAAGAAGTTTAGAACAAAACGTGATGATGACGCTGTAAAATGTCAATGTCTACTGTGTTCACACATGTCATTTTATATTTAGCAGGCAATATGTTTCACGAAGAATTGTAAGATTTGATGAGCAAAAAATGACGAGAATTCCATGTTTTGTAAGCTAAAACATAAAAATTTTCGGCTCGCCCGCTGCGCTTCCTCGCCAAAATTTATCAAAATTCATTACATTTATATCACCCTCAAAAGACCCCTTTTAAGTGCTTGAAAAAGCATATCATGAGGACTTGCTTTAAAGTCCCTACCGGGATGAGGTTGGGGTTGAACACTTTTTCAGAAGTTAGGGGCGCAATTTTCGCGCTTGCCCCGGGCGCCGTTTTCCCTATACGCCACTGATGAAGTAAAAGGATTTTTGGAGTTAAAAAAAAAGTTACATTTAATCTGCACAAGCGTGGTTAAAAGGCATTGATCATCATTGTATACATATGCAGAACAGTGATAAAGTCAGTATTCTCTGAAATTGAGACTGTGTATATTTTGAAATTAAGCAAGGAAGAATTTTCTATGACAGTATTACCTTATATAGGGCCTTAATTGCAAACGTGACACCTTTAGTCTCAGATGAAACTGCAAACTCATAGGCCTTCATTCATTGTTCTATTAATATGCTGATAAATCTAGCTAATAAATGCCTCCATGTCTGAAATGACACCACCTCTGAAACTGGGTATAAAGATGGCAGACTTAATAACAGCAAATTATACGCATCTCACCTCTTGAAAGTGCCAATGTGTTAGGATGTTTTAATCCAAATAATGTTATACAATGTCATTGTATACCTGATATTGGCATTAGCCTATTAGCCTATATCAGGTATACAACGCCATTTTATACGTGATGTAACCTAGGTCCTATACATAGAACTGTACAGCTCTATGGTCCTATACCTGATATAGCCTATTAACCCTTTTTCTGTCAATGAGTCAAATATGCACACATTTCACATATTTCACTTAGTTTATTTATTTCAATCTCATTTCTTTCAACAGAATCTAAATAAAAACCTATAGACATGAAATGAATATGACACACAGAAGGTTAAACTACCATATACATCCATGGAGAAGAAGTATGATTATACATCTGAAGAACCTTGTAAGGTGATCCTATAATTAGGCCTACCCCTAGTAGCATCTGACGGGGAGAAAAAGAAATCATCGCACTTGCACGCACTTACAACATGCGACAGAGTAGGGATACCTTACGTGAGCAGCACGTGTAATTACAGCCTCCGCAAGAGAACGTAGCAATCTCACGCAGATTGTAAGTTGTAAGCACGTACAACTCACTTACCACGTGCACAACGTACGATGCACGTAACCCCTCATTGCCAGGCGTGGCGTGCGGGCCACGTACTTACATCCTGCGCAACCGTGCGAGTGTCGTGCGTTGACGTACTTCCTCCCTGCGCTAGTCACTTCCTCCCCACGTTTTTAGAAAAAACGTGAACGCCGTGGCCTCCGCCAAGAACGTACGGACGAAAAGCACGCACGGCGAGTTGTGACCAGGGCTTAACAGTTGTAAGCCTACAGCACTCATGCGACAGTACATTTCAGGTCGGCCTTTGGACATGAAGAATGAATCCAACACTATGATAGAAAAGAAAACTGGTCGTGCTGAGAATCATTTCGGATCATTATCACGGAGATTTTGCCCGTTGCTTTTTTTTTTTTATAGAATTTCAGTAAGCGATCTTGAACACACAAAATAGATAGAATACTTGTGAATTTTTTAAGTGAAATGAATAAGAAAGAAAACATTCGGGGACGTTGTAAATAATGGGTTGCAAGTCAGGAATCATACAACCCACAAGTCATACAGTCCACCACGAGCTGGTTTTTAAGTGTTTTATTGCTCGTGGGCCTTGATAACTTGATTGGTGTCTAGCTTGTGGTCTGTGTGAATTGTGGGTGTATGACTCAAAGGGTGCTGTTCGTTATTCCGAAGGTTCGCTATTCCGAAGATTCGTTATTCCGAAGGGTCGTTAATCCGAAACACGCAAATTCCCTATACCTACAGGTTCGTTAATCCGAAAATTTGTGGCGTTATTCCGAAGGTTCGTTATTCCGAAGATTGGTTAATCCGAAAATGAAATTCGGAACAACGAATCTTAGGAATAAAGAGCCTTCGGAATATCGAACCTTCGGAATAACGAGCTGTAACCGACTCAAAGACCCCTCCTGTCTTCAATAGCTTGTGGGCCGGATGACTCGTGGGTGTCTACATCGTGGGACAACGCCGTTGAATCGTGGTAAAAAGTGTCACTTCTTCCGTGGGTCCGTCTGCTCTGTGAACTTATTATGGAGGTATACTGAGCAGGGAGGGCGTCAGAAGGGTATCCTTTCATCTATTCGAGGGAGCTTTTACATTATTGGCATTGTAATTTGAAAACATGGTGCCCCGCTTTTGGTGGCTTTGTCACAAGTATAGAGTCTGACAGCATAAACACCATAAATACGGGTTCAACTCTGCACCCGATAGGGTGCACAACTTTGTCGCTATATCTATAGGATCCTACCCTATAGGCTGCAACTTCACACCCCAGAATAGGGTGTAAGTTCACACTGCACATCCTATGGGGTGCAGAGCTGAACCAGTATATTTTAAGTGTGTAGTAAAGGGATCGAATAGTTTTGGTTGAGACCTAATTTTAGGTTTCTAACACTTTTTGGTGAGATAATGAGAAACCTCTTCTGAAATATGAAAAAGCATGTAATTCTATAAGGAATTCAACTTTTATTTGATGAAAATTGGTCTTGAAATGGCTGAGATATCCAAAAAAAAAGAGTGATTCTAATGAAGTGTAGGACCCACACTTTATTACGATCGCTTTGTTTTACTTTGTTTTTGGATGTATGTATGTATGTATTATTGTGAAAGTTAAGTAGGACATAAACGTGTCAATTTTTCACCCCCCCAGAAATGTTTGTATTTATGTAAGTACATGCATATGGCTGAGTATTATGTATGTGTATACCTGCATATGCAGATACATGTTCATCAACATATTTGCTAGATTAGTTCTAATCTTTTTGTAATTCTAAGCGTTGCTTTAAAATATTGCTATAATCATTTTGGAGGAAATTACTGGGGGCCGGGGAACAATATTTTCCCCTAATATTTTCATTGCCAACTGCCCCAAACCCTCCCCCGCCCCGCCCTTCACGATTCATGACTGAGCAGCTCTTATTTCAATATCGGGAGAGGAGGGAGGCTTAGTAGGAGGGGATGAATTTTGGAAAATGACAACAATCGTGAAGAAAGCCTTTGCTTTTGAAGAAACTGTCGATTTCATTTATTAACTTATTAGCATAATTATTTTTTTTTCTAGAATCAGAATAGATACGAATGTGTGTGTGTGTGTGTGGGGGGGGGGGATGAACCACAAATGAGTCACGAAGAACAGTATAAAGAGTAAACACACTGCACGATCGATAAACGTTTTGAATATTAGGCTAAGCGTAACTCTTGTTTATATCTGTTATTTTTTATGCATTTTCCAGTTGATTGCTATTATATTCGTTTTGTATAAATGCGCGGGAGCAACGCCACCGAGAGCCCGACAATTTTGGCATTTTTGCCTATCTATAAACGTCATTTCTACCGTCAATTAAATTAACATTAATGCACATTAAAATTCACATTAAATTCTTAACAAATTAAAAATGGTTTTAACTAGGAAAATCAGGCGATTTATCATGAACACATATATCATGATATCTCTAAAACCTGCGGGGGATGATTGTATATACCACCGCCCTGCTATCTACGCCCCTGCTTGGTGGGGAGGGGTGCTCTGGGAGATGGGAAGAATATAATTACGAAATATGATATTGCTGTATCGGAACGAACATAATATACATGATAAGTGACAGGTTTATTAACTGAGCTGCCTTCTCCACTCCACCTCCGTAAATCGATCTATAAGCTTGACTCTGTTATCTTTTTTTTTTTCTTGCAGCTTGTCAAAAAAGTTAGTGGTAGTGGTCGTAGACAAATATGCCCTCTCCGAAGTTCGCCCCTGGTAAATCCACGCTATGTGTTAATATCACATTTTGTTGAGAAATGCTTATGATATTACTTTTGTCAATTGTTGTTTGTAGGTTGAATAACGCCAAACGCTTATTTAATGATTCTATTTCAAATTTCCAGAGTAAATGGCTAAATAGTGCAGGTCTTTGATTTGGTTTTATTCCCAATTAATTGCCTAATCTATTTTCAGTTTTTCCCCAAAATTTCAAAATTTCAAATGGAAAGGCGTAAAGAGAAAGGCGCATAGGTACGTATTATTTACTGTCTCAATTCATTCATAGTTTAATATAATATCAGATAGTTTCAGATAATAAAGAGCAAGTTTCTGCCTTCCGTGTGACAAATACGTATTCAAGCACTATTCTTTTCCATGATAACAATTTGTGGAACATGGTAAATAGCTTAAAAAATCAGGAAGGATATCAATTTTCACATTGATTGCTGTTGAGTGGAAGAGAAACTCAGATTGCAAATCCATGACGCAATGAGGTTGGATGTCGCAAAGAAATCTATATATTGACTTGCCGAGTTTCAACAACACAGCTTCTTGTCTTCTTGTACAAACAACTGGTCATCTTGATTTCTTGTCGTAAGCATGTTGAATTGGACAGCTCCAACAGGTCATCATCTTGTCTTCTTATCCCCCAAAAGTCATTTTCCGAGTTTCAACAACTCGTTATCTTGTCTTTATGTACCAAGCAAGTCGACTTGCCGATTTTCAACTCGGCCTCTTGTCCCAAACAACTTGTCATCTTGAATTCTTGTCCCCAACAAGTCTACTTGCTGAGTTCTAACAGCTCATCATCTTGTCTTCTTGACCCAAACAAGTCGACTTGCCGAGTTTCAATAGCTCGGCTTCTTGTCCTCTTGACTTCTTGTTCCAACAACTTGTAATCTTGACTACTTGTCCTTAACAAGTCGACTTGTCGCGTTCCAACAACTCATCATCTAAACTGCTTGTCCCAAACAAGTTACCTTTGCGAGTTTCATGAAAAGGTAATCTTCTTTTCTTGTCCCAAACTAGTCGACTTTCTGAGTTCTAACAACTCTTCATCTTGTCTTCTCATTCTAAACAACTCGACTTGCCGTGTTTCAACAACTGGTCATCTTGACTTCTTGCCCCAAACAAGTTGACTTTCCGAGTTTCAACAACTCGTCATTTTGTCTTTTTTGTCCCAAACAAGTCGACTTGCCGAGTTCCAACAACTCGGCTTCTTATCTTCTTGACCCAAAGAAGTCGACTTGCCGAGGTCCAACAACCCGTCATCTTGTATTATTGTCTAAAGCAACTCGACTTGCTGAGTTTCGACAGCTCATCATCTTGTCTTCTCGTCCCAAACAAATGAACTCAACAACTCAGCTTCTTGTCTTCTTGACCCAAACATGTCGACTTGTCTTCTCGTCTTCTTATCGCGTCATCTGGTTGGGACTTATAAGCTTCCGTAAAATAGGCCATAAATGTGTAATTTTTCACCCTGCCCCCCCCCCCCCCCACACACATACAAAGGTTCGTATAACTTGTGTACATGCACATGGCTGTGTATTTGTGTGTATACCTGTATAATGTATTGTACGCACATATCTACTTATTCCCATCTTTATCCCTCCTTCTTCATCTATCCCTCTCGTATCTCTACTCCATAAGATTCTTCCGTATTGATGCTTACTTTGAGGATCACTCTCATAATGTCATTTCCCCCCATATTACTGCAACTCTGAATGGAGATATATGACATTTTTATGTACATAATGGGACAGTTGGAGGATTTTTTTTTTTAAATTTGATGTTGTTATTGTTATTTTGGATGATGTTTAAAGAAAATGTGGGTTACAGGTATTGGAGTACTGGTCGTGGTCGGATGAGAGTGTATTCCCAAGTATAAGTTTCCTGGGATAATCTAATCATTAGAATGAAATTTGGTTACGAAATAATTTATATATCATAAACAGTTGATATAATTATATTTGGCGTATGTGCAATCATATTTCTAAATATTTTATTTTTGGTTATTATCAGTCATGTAAAATTGATGTCTTACGTATGATGTTATGTAGTCTCATTGGAGTAGAGGCAAACCAGTCGTCACAGTATTTTCCTTAATGGTTCTGCTTGTTTTGCAAAATGTGGAATATGGTCCTATCGTGCATGTTATTTATCAAATATTGCTCAGCCTCTTGATTTGTGTATTTACGATATTTTTTTCACTCATTTTTATCATACGTGTTAAATGCTTTATTTCGTAAATGTATGAATGTTTGAATTTATCTGTATATATCATTTGTAATGTCATTCGCAATTTAGCCCCTGGGCTATGAGATATGATATAAGTAAATAAACCTTTCTATCATATTTTTCAGTCATTGCAAACTCGATTTTCATGAAATAAATTTTGAATTCCTCTTAAAATGATATACTTTGTACTATTTCACATATGTTTCCTTGGTATCTCGCAAAAAAAGTTAAATCATCTCCAATACTGTACCATCCCTTTAGGATAAATTCATAAAATGCATTCGCATGTATCCAAGATTTCATCATGTAGACTAATAAATGCAAGTTAAGTGGAACAAATTTTCCTAAATGCATTTCTCTTTAGGAATGAGCGGAGTATCCCAATTCAAAAGTAATCATGCAGTTTATCACAATCAAGTCTCTCTATGGTATCTTGAACGAAAATGGCCAATAAGCACGGGTCTGTTGCAATGCCCATGTCTGACGTGGAATTCTTCTTGCAGCTTTTGCTTATCTTATTTTAGAATAATACTCATACTCATTTACGCTGTGCCCTCTTTATTTTAAATGTTCTTCATAATGACAACGTAAGGTCAATGAAAAGCGTTTGATAACTGAAAACATACGCTGAATTTTTCTTTGATTATCGAAAAGACACGTAATCACTATTTCCATGTCATAGGCCTTCATGTTACGATACTGAAGTCTTATTTTTGGATTTTGGTTTTGGTCGCGTAAATGTACAAATTTTGGTGTGTATCTGTGTGTTTTCCTTTTGTAATTTCTCGCTGTTTTACGCATACTATAGCTCAGATAAGAATTCTCTGTTACTCCATCATGAACTGCTTCACATTTCTGTTATTGCGTCTCGGTACATGTCCTTAATGCTTTTTAGCACACGCGTTATTTATTCACGAATGCAGTCCTCTTTTGAGCGAGCCTTCTGCTACACACCAGAAAACGTGTCAATTCTTTTTTAAGTCACTGCCCTTTGTAAACATGTCGGCAAGCAGTACTTTTTCGACTTAATTTGATTTCACTTCTTACCCACATTTCAACGTATATGCAATTTCAGAATTCCAACCTTGCTGTATGCTTCCTACATGTTTTTGGACATGCAAGTTTCTTGTCTTACGTAAGTCCTCCAACAAATGCTTAGCAAGTCTTTGAACTGACATGACTGATACGCATTCTTTTTAATCGACCGAATTCCCAAGTTCAATCTTTTTTGTTCCCTGTCCCAGATTTTTTAAGTCTTTTGTTTGGCGATGTCGTAGATTACCAGGTTCACTTGGAGTAGTTTGGAAGTATGTGGTTTTGCAATTTTAAACTGGTTATTCTTTTCTTGCTATTCATACCACCGTATCCTACTTGTTGACACCTTTCCTTCTAACATTTTTTTCTCACTCTCTTTTGTTTTGTTTTTCTTTATATTCTTGTCTTACGTAAGTCCTTGACCCTGAAGTTAAGTAAGTTCTTGAACAGCTGCACATTGATAGAATAATCGTTGATTTATGTCAACACATCGACAGAATATTCAGCTTTACGTGCATTATCACATGATAATCGTACATTTTTTCTCTTTCTTGCTGTTGTTAGTATAGCATTCATTCTATACTTCCCACTCGTTTTGATATGCAAGTTTCTAGTCTTACGCAAGTCCTCTGACTAAACGCTAATGCTTAGCAAGTTTTTGAACCGATACACATTCCCTTTAATAGATCCAATGTCCAAGTACAAACGTTTTGTTCCCTGTTAAAGGAACCTTTCTCCGATTTTTGTTTGTTTTGTTACAAGTTGGGAATAGGTTAATTCCCTCAATTCATTATGATGATGGTCCCCTGCATTTCATTTTTATCATTTCCTATTGCTTCCTTTCATATACGATATTCGTTCTTGAAAAAAAAAGAAAGAAAATGTATGTAAGATCCAAACGTTACGAATATTAGCTGTGTAAATGACTATGTAAGTATTTTGTTGATTTGTTGATTTGTATTGATTTTGAAATGCAGAAATAAAAACTGAACTGAACTGAACTGAACTGATTATCCTTGTTTAGTCTTTGTCGATGTAGCAGATTACCGGGTTCAATTGGTGCTGTTTTGCCCACACCCAGTTCAGAAGTATGCGGTTCTATACGTTTTACTTGCTAACACCTTCCCTTTAAACATTCTTTTTTTTCTCTCTCTCTTTCTTATTTTTTCTTTCTTCATATTTTGTCTTACGTAAGTCCTTGACCCTGATGTTGAGCAAGTTTTTGAACAGCTGCACATTGATAAAAAAAATTGATGATTGATGTCAACACGTCGATAAATTGCTCAGATGTACATGTCTTATTTCATGATATATGCACATTTTCCTTAACCTGTACAGAGTTCTTCTGATCTTCTGTTTTTATTGAATACGTCAAAGCCCCCCCCCCCCCCCAAATCTCTACCCTTTCGAAGCCCTTGGGTTTATTCGGTGTCATTCTGCATATTCCAAGTCCACTGAGACGAGACTCTCCCCGCCGCACTTATTTCTTTTCAAAACACAAGGTGCTCTGACAATGTACTCTCACTATTCAACCTCTTAATCAATTATCCCACTTTCTCTTTTCTCCTCTTCACAAAGGCCTACCTCATTCCATGTATCTCGATATAAATCAGCTGTTGATGTTTTTTTAGCACTTATTGGCGGGAGCTCTACCCGCAACTGGGATTACACCCTCGTTTCATACGAGAAATTTACCTGTACTGTAGTGTATCGTGTTAGATCAATGTCCATCATGTGTATTTTCAACATTTTGTTCTTTTCTTTTCTAAGTATGTTGTGTTTTATAACGAAGTGTAAGCCTACAGAGACATTAGCCATGTTTGATATTTTCTTGACTGTTCAATGCTCCTCTTATTTCCTTGCCTCTAACTACTCTATCTGTACCCCTGGTTTTGCTGACAGCCAACTAGCCCGAACATTTTGTTTGTATGCCTGTGAGAGGCACGTACCCTTCATTGTCACACATGGCGCCAGCCTACCATTTCACTTTGCGCAGAATGCGGTGCGGTATCTGCCGCGTCGACTTTGCTGTTATGCCTATGCTGGTTTCTCCCTGTTAGCATCATTTGCGCGCTCAACTGTCAGAGAATTTCTCATTCAAAATGGCTGAAGGGATAAATGTGCCTTTTCATTCCGTATTGGATGATGAGTTTTTTGATCTATTTAGACCTACTACACCAGAATATGATTTCCTAGATGATGTAGTTTCTCATTCGCATACATCTTTTTATGATAAGTTAGTTGCCGATAATATGAACTCAACAGCTGAAGAAATACAGTATGATTTTGATGATTTAACCCAAACCCCATTATGTAGTTATGTTACTATGAATCAATTTAAAGAAATTCGTAAGGGTTTATGTAAAGACACATTTTCGTTGATACATTTGAATATAAGAAGTTTAAGTAAGCGTGTTGATGAATTACAGTTATTGTTGGATAACCCAAATGACCCTTTATTTACAGTGATAGGATTAACTGAAACGTGGTTATCTTCATGCCCCAAACGATCTTTTTCGCTTGAAGGATATAATGGAATTCTTTACCCCCTAATTTAAAACAACGTACGTCGTTGAACATGTTCAAACGAGAACTAAAAAACACCCTCATAATCCAGTATACTTCTGACACATAAATATTCATACCACCTGGTCAACAAACACCCTAAACAAAGAGTTCACGGCCATAACTGAAGTAACATTCACCTCATCACACTGATACACAAAATAACACTCAACGTACAAACCAAGATTCATCCCAACACAATGCACACCGCACTGCACCGCACGCTCTTCGCACAATTACTTCCCACTCAGTGAGTGGCAAGATTTTCTTTATGTATCTCTTCGTTGAGCCCTTTGCACAATTACCCCCCACTCAGTGAGTGGCAAGATTTTCTTTATGTATCTCTTCGTTGAGCCCTTTGCACAATTACCCCCCACTCAGTGAGTGGCAAGATTTTCTTTATGTGTCTCTTTACCTGGGGCCATCATCCTCGTCAAGCTTAGCTTATGATGATGGTCCCCTGCATTTCATTTTTATCATTTCCTATTGCTTCCTTTCATATATGATATTCGTTCTTGAAAAAAAAAAAAGAAAATGTTTGTAAGATCCAAACGTTACGAATATTAGCTGTTTAAATGACTATGTAAGTATTTTGTTGATTTGTTGATTTGTATTGATTTTGAAATGCAGAAATAAAAACTGAACTGAACTGAATAATGTTTTTGTGAATAACAGACCCGATCGTTCTGGCGGTGGGGTTGCCTTATATGTTTTAAGCAGTTTTGAATGTATTGTTTGTGAAAAGTTAAGCAAAATGAATGATATTGTGGAGTCCCTTTTTGTTCAAATTAATGTTCCTGGTAGTAAAAATATTGTGATAGGTATTATTTATAGACCCCCAAATTCTAATAACAAAGATTTTTTTTTATCATATCTCACCGAGCTGCTCACAGATCCTTTATTTGCTAACTCAGAGTCCTTTATACTCGGTGATTTTAATATTGGTTTGTTAAAACATACAAGAGACAATAAACCGGGTGAATTCCTTGATACATTCTTATCCTTTTCTTTGTTACCTCTTATTTCTAAACCAACATGTGTTTCTAGTCATTCGGCTACTTTGATTGACAATATTTTTTGTAATGTTTTAACTCTCCCAGATTCTTCTATAATTTTGTCTGATATGACTGATCATTTTCCTATTATGACGCATTTTAAAGGGACTGTACAGTACTGGTTGAGGTAGGGATTCATGTTTTGAACATTCCTAAGTGAGATATTGAAAAGTCTCTTATGAAATATGAAAGAGCATGTAATTTTAAGAAGGATTCAACGTTTGTTTGATGAAAATTGGTTTTCAAATGGCTGAGATATCAAAAAAAGAGCTAATAATAAAAGGCGACATGCCCCAACTTTATTAGTATCTCTTTGTTCGCCTTGTTTTTGGATATCTTAGCCATTTCAAAACCGATTTTCATCGAATAAACTTTTGATACCCCTTAGAACTGCATGCTCTTTGACATCTCATAGAGTGGTTTCTGAATATCTCACAAAACGTTAAAAGCTAAATCTTCACCTCGACCAGAACTGTACACACCCTTTAAGTATAATCATAGCAATGTTAATCCATTTCATTGTCAGGAAAGGCGTAGAGTAACTCAAGAAAATTTGTTTTCCTTTTGTGCTTCTTTAGATAATGCTAATTCGGGATGTGTGTTTGATACAGATGACATTAATTTGTCTTTGAATAATTTTTTTTTTGATGTTTTGAATAATCATTTGGATATATGTATTCCCAAAAGAAAATACAAACGGGGGAATTATAAAACAACACCAAGGCTTCCTTGGATTACAAAGTCCATTTTACGATCTATTAATAGAAAAAATAAATTGTTTTACTCATTTAAGATGAAAAGAAGTGAGCAAGCACGTTTGAAATACACTTCGTATAAAAATCACAAAAATATTACGTATAGAAAAGAAAAAATATTATCATAAGCAATTGCAGAGATATAGATATGACATAAAAAGTACGTGGAATGTATTAAAATAAGCTATGAATATATCAACCGAAATCTCTGGTATATCAAATATTCGATTTGATGACAAGGTTATTGATACTTCTCAAGATATTGTAAATATTTTCAATAAATATTTCACAACTATTGGAGAAGATATTGCTCAAGAAAATCCCAATACTGAGAAACATTTTACTGATTTTTTGAATCAGTATAATACACATTCTATATTTTTTACTCCTACCACTAGGTATGAGGTTATTGATATTGTTTCTGGTTTGAAAAATAAAAAAAGTGCAGGTTATGATGATATAAGCAATATGATTTTAAAAGGAGCAATATATTCTATTGTGGATCCTTTGGTGTATATTTTCAATTTGTCAATGTCAAATGGTCAGTTTCCGGAACAAAGGAAAATAGCCAAAGTTATTCCTATATTTAAGAATGGTGATAACTTAGATATTAGTAATTATAGACCTATTTCTTTATTATCTTGTATATCAAAAATCTTAGAGAAAATTATATATTAAAGAACAATAAATTTTTTGAAGACGCATTGTGTTCTAACAAACTCCCAGTTTGGTTTTCGAGAAAAGCATAGCACCTCTCATGCATTTTTGAATTTCATTGATAAAGTAGCACATCCTTTAGATAATCACTCTCATATGATCGGTATCTTCCTGGACTTCTCCAAGGCCTTCGACACTATTAATCATAATATATTGCTTTATAAGTTATCCCACTATGGTATACGTGGGAAGGCCTTGGAGTGGTTCAGGAGTTATCTAACTGATCGTAAACAATATGTTTCAATAAACAATTATAACTCTGATATGAGAGAACTAATTTGTGGCGTGCCACAAGGTAGTATATTGGGGCCGTTGTTGTTTATTGTTTATATTAATGATTTATGTGCTTCCTCCCAAGTGTTATCATTCATACTTTTCGCCGATGACTCAAATGTGTTTTATTCTCATGAAGATCCAAATACTCTTGTGCATACAGTAAATTCGGAGTTACAAAATTTACGAGATTGGATACGAGCTAATAAGCTGTCCCTGAATATCAATAAAACCAAGTATATGTTTTTTACTAACACTTTAGATAATTTGAATATGGATATTTATTTTGATGATACTGTTTTAGAAAGTGTTTCATATACAAAATTTCTTGGAATCACAATAGATAATAAACTTTCTTGGAAATTTCATATAGATTATGTTTGTAAAATTATTTCACGTAATATAGGCGTCATTAACAGGTTCAAATTGTTTCTTCCCCCACATTCTTTATTTATACTGTATTCGTCTTTGATATTACCTTATTTAAATTACGGAATTTTGGCATGGGGAAACACGCATCAAACATTACTAGATAGGGTTTTATTGTTACAAAAGAAGGCACTTCGAATCATTTGTAATGCCGCTCCTTGCTCTCATACAGCTTCTTTGTTTTCTGAAAATAAGATTCTGAAAATTAAAGATTTGTTTTTATTTCATTTAGGACAATTTATGTATAGTTATAATAACAACTGTCTTCCGTTTATATTTGATTCTATGTTTCCTCGTAACCTGACATACCATAGTTACCCAACAAGACAGTCTAATGAATTTCACTTGCCCCTGCTTAGAACTGTGTTAGCTCAGCAGACATTCATTTATACAGGCCCAAGATTCTGGAACTCCCTTAGTCCAGACATAAAAAATGCTCCTTCTTTGTTTTCATTCAAAAAAAGATTGAAATCATTCCTCTTTAAGTCTTATAATGTAACAGAAAGAAATTAATTTTGTTTGTTTATCTTTTTCAGTAAGTAGGTTTTGTAAGCACCAGGATGCTATTGATTTTTCATAGGCTTGTTATAGGTCGCGTCTTTCGCGGAATTCCACATCGCATCCCCTGTTTTTCTTACTGCAAACTTGTACATTATTACACGTGCCTTTACAGAGCAGATAATATGTTCTGCTATCAGCAATTCCATACAATTGTATATATCACTTTCTCGTCGCTTTCAACGCTCTACACTTCTAATATGGCTAATAGTCTCTGTTGGTTTGATCTTGAATGTATCGATTGATCTAGGCTTTTTGTTTTTAGTTGTCTCGTCTCTTTACTTGTATTTCTGCTTCTTCCCTTTCCCCTTTTCCACTTCTTTTTTCATCCCGCACACTTGTAGTTAAGTTTTCACCTTTTTTTATTCCTCCTGTGAGGTGCCCACGTTGTACAAGCATAGTCTTTTGAGTGGGTACCTCCACTTTTTTTCGCAGAATGTATAAATATGTCTGTATGAAAAATGCCTAATTTTGTAATGATTATTGACAAATGTTATTCTTTGCTATCTATGTATCATTCCTTCAAACGCATGTAGAATCTATATTTTTTTTTTTTGTACATTCTGTTGAAAGAAGTGAAAATAAAACCTTTGAATTGAATTGAAATTGAAAAGAATGAAAGATACTTGTTTGTGATGTTTCAGGTTAATCTATAACTTGTACATGAATAGGATGATTAATCAAACGCGAGTGATAATGTATTTATGCCTGTTTTTACTCGCACTGAGCACCTATACTCACATTTTATTGTATGATAGTGAGACATGTGTACATACACTGAATGACACCCCCTCATGACACACAGCTCGAGTTCATCCCAGTATAGCTTCATGTACAAGCTGCTTCAAGGGATTACTACATCAAGGTATCAAGGTATGCCATTATTGTTAGAAGCTCTTGAACTGGGTACACTGCTTATTTCCACAGCGAATGATGGATGTTCCGTCGTGCACAGTTCTAGATTGCATACACAACCACCACAGAGCACTCACGGCATTGGATTTCAGTTTGGCCTTTACTGCCCTAAATAATGAAATTACCCTTTGTTCGATAAGTAAGAACCTAGATTTTTTTTTTTTGCCCTGTGAAATCATAAAAAAATTCATGCATCCGTTTGCCAACGCTACTGTGTAAACAAGCACAATTTATCCAACCTTGTACTTTGAACCGACGTGTCTCCCGCCGAGAGAAAATGTATTGTTAACGATGTGATATAGATATGTACGCCACAAGGAAATTGAGATAATGACATTTCGACAAACCAGCAAGCAAATGGGTACGTCGAGGATTTGAACGACGCATTTACTTCTCCATTATATCGCTAATAAAAGAATCCCTTTATCCTGAAAAGGTGCAGTGTATGTGGTGTGTTCAACAACCGACATTGTGAATGATAATATTAGTGATAATTTGACGGGAGTAATGATTTAAACGTGCGGTAGGATGCTATACTCACTTTGTTTTATGCAAACAGTATGAAACTTTGTATAATGTGCGATGGATGGAAGATACGACCTCGTTCTCCTACTGACACTGACGTCGTTTACGTTCTGGTGCCCCACTGCAAAAGGTATGTGTAACATTTCCTAATTGAAACTGTAGATCTAATGCAGAAATCATGGAACAAGAGAAACTTGTTAAATTTGATTATTTTTATTAGAGGTTCAGATACCAGATAAGATTGACATCGCTAATTCTCTCAGTTTAGGGAAAGTAATATATATATATATATATATATATATATATATATAATATATATATATATATATATATATATATATATATATGTGACCCGCTACAACAAAAAGGTCCTAAAGTCGCGCACGGTCGAAGCCGTGAAAATCGAGTTTGAAGTCAGAGCATCATAATTGATCAAAACTTACGATTTTCTGATTTTGACATATTATTGGAGTCTGACATGTCTTCTATCATCTGTCGAAATTTTGAAGCAAAATGATGAAAGGAAAGACCTAAAAATAGCGTTTTTCTGGGCCATGTTTTTGGCGTTTCAACCAAGCAGAAACCGGTTCGAAAATTTGGATTGAGCGCCACAGATAGGCTCCGCCCCTAACAACGACCGGAGTGATCTCATTGGTCAGTTTGCTGCTTGCCGCTAACTGAAGCGTGAAGCTCGCACACTGCCAAGTCGACTGGTGCGTGCGGGCGGGGTGCGCTATGCCCAGCCGCTTTTCCTGGCATCCTGGTCACTGATTGGTCGGTGAGGAGACCGCTGACGCTGTGCTTGAATGAGCATTTCGGGGGTTGCTAGGGTTTGCCTTCTATTGTCCGGAGGTGAAAACTGACTTGCTGTCCCTTGATCGTGATTGCGTCGCAAGGAAAACTTTTAGAGCGCTTTTCTCGAAACAGTGATTTCCCATACGTCTCGACATGCTCTCTTTTAAACATCGATATCTCCGCAGCCGATTATTTTCATAAGATGTGTTATATATCAATTTAAAGCAGAAAGATTAGGGAATTTTGTCATGCAAATTTCAAATAATCGACCTCACCCGACTTTAGGATCATTTTGTTGTAGCGGGTCACATATATATATATATATAAATATATATATATATATATATATATATATATATATATATATATAGATATATATAAATATATATATATATATATATACATTTATTACGTTCAAATTCTCTAAGCGGAAGCAATGTTAAAAAAAACAATAATGAGAAGCTTTGGCCGCAGGAAAAGAAAAACACATTAGGAGGTGAATAGATTCAAATAAGGCAGCTGGTCTGGATAGCTGACTTTCGAAGGTTGCTGCTGCTGTTGATTAATGATTTTGAAAGTTGCGACGGGGTAGGATTCAAATGACTTGTCTTTCCCAATCTCTGTTTGACTTCCTTTGTTTTAAAGGTTTTCATGCCGATAACAATTTTCCCGAGTATTTAGCTGCTCAAGGTGAATTTTAACGTACTGTATATACAATTAGTGTACATGACTTTGTAATGTACCTTTGTCACGGCCGAGCAACTCTGTTATCATGGTTGTGGTGGCTTAAGCCTCTCCCCCGCCCCAATCAACTTCTTTTTACCCAGTCATCTTCATATTTGACATACATGTAAAACTAAGCACACTACTCAAGTTTAATTCCTCAATTTTAAATGCTCGAGGTTGCAGAATTGCGGCTCTATACGAACACATACCAAAATAACTGTACATGGACGATCTTTGTGAAATGGTTTTTGTGGCTATTGTGGCTTCCTTGTAACAAGTTCGGGAGTAACTGCGATGAACTGCGAAGCATGCATTATTCACACTTCGAATACTTTGTAATGAAATGTTGTTTCTAAACAATTAGTGTGTGAATGCATGGGATTCATGGGAGTGGCCGGGGAAAATTCAGACACGAGCCAGAGAAGTCTGGCAAATGAAGCTAGAGAGAAAGAAAAAGAAAATAGAATGGGGACAATCAAGTATTTATCATGCCGTGGTTGGTAGTTGCAAAGTATTGAAGTGTCATGAATAAGCAACATGCATGAGAACAGAAACGATATGCCTACTCCAAAACTAAAACTTTGTATACCTAATGACCGCATCTTGACCATTAATTGCCAATATCCTAATTCCATCATTCCCCACATTTTAGAAAAAGAATGTCCAGAATAATCCGATTGACTTCTGATTTATTTTTCTTCCAAAAAAGTGCTATTTTCTAACCTTTTTTTTTGTATCATGGAGAATGAGTAACAAGATAGACCTATAAGATCACAAAGAACCAAGAATAGAAATGCAACAATAATTCTCATTACAGAATGCACAACCCTAGAATTAACAGACCTATTTAGCAAAGTGTTGATAAAAAGAAATATTTTTCAATAAAGCATCACTTTAATTGAGAGATTTAACCTCATACAATGTATATAATACCAGCTGCATTCTACAAACGCGCTATGTTATCTCATCTCTCTTAATGCCGTGCATTCAACACTAAGCTTTCTGGTGTTCATCCAACCACAACAGATTACTGACTCTAAACATTCTATACACCCGTATCCTTGTAGGATTTTGTCCGCAGATTTTAATGGTGTATATTGCGAAATCATGATACAAGTACAAAGATTATAAGTCATAAGTCATAAGTTCTGCAGGAAATTGCTTTTACAAGGTAGTATGTGAGAAAGACTGAATACTGCCTGGAACAGAGAGGTAGTTTTGAATCTAAAGTGTTACCAAAGGGTGGACCCATTGTCATGAATGCAGTAATACATAAAGATATACATATATACAGATATACAAGCGTCATGTACCTGATCACGGACAAAGAAACATAACGTTAATCCTTGTATACATGTTAATGTGTTTAAATTATGTTCACGGAAGACGATAGCACATTCTTAGATTCAAGATGAACTTTGCCAATCCTAGCAATGGGAAAGAGTGCAAGAAATCAACGAAGAGGAATGTAAGCATAATATTTTGAATGCGGGAAATTTATCAAACATGGCAAAAGTAGAGATTCAAAGACAAAAGAAAACAAAGAAGGAAACCGCCCCCCCCCCAAAAAAAAATCAAACAAGAAAAAATGAACACCTATAGGATCATTTTCCACCACGAGCCATGTGCATGCTTATTTATTCTTAATTGTTTTATACACATGTCATATTCCATTATCAATATGCGTCTATCAAATTCGCCGTACTTGTTATGTCAGCTCCTAGTGAATAATTGCCTTTTTTGATTTTTTTTTTTTGGGGGGGGCGGGGGCATTAAAATGAGGATGCCACATTTGAGAATATATATACACAAATTATATGAATCCAAATATCTTTAATTTAAGTTGCTGATTATGTTATAAAAGTAAAGCAGCCAAAATTGAATTCGACAATCATGCATGCAGTTCTTGTGGTGACTGCTCAGGCCAATAAGGAAACTCTCAGATTTCAAAAAGTCCTACTAATTTATTACCGCTTATATAGATTTACATTTATACATGCTGAGATGGAAATTAGACGTCTGAATTGATAAAAAAAAAAAAACTGTGAGTAGAATAGAATGAAAACTTGTCCCACTCCGGACCTGACACAATTTTGAGTGAGCTCTATGGCTTGTTTCACTGCCCATAGTAATGATAACACGTTTACAGTAACAATTTTACGTTTGTTGTGCATATGATAAGGACTTTCTTTATTCAATTAAATTTCAATTCAATTCAATTCAATTCAATTTATTCGGCACAAAATAAATCAAAAGTACATTATGTACACAATAAAAACAAAAGCAATGTGTAAGCATACATGCACATGTTATGGAAATTAATGCCGGGACCCCTTTGAATCACCTGGTGCTTGTTGTTGGGGCTCAAAATATGGTTATACAAAATACAGTCGTTAAATGGTATATTTTGCAAAAATGAAAAGAAAAAAAAGTACAAAAAAAAAATCAGCCCTACACACATACACCACGTTCTTATCACACACACAGCGCACACCCAACACACTCATTCAGTAGCAATGTCAGGATCAGAGAAGTAAAGAGAAGAAGAAATTTGGTAACAAGCAGTCTACTCAGTCATGGATGCTGTTTGAATAGTGTTCTGAAGCGAGAAAGTGTAGTGCTGAACTTGAGATCTGGACTAATTGAATTACATTCATTTACGCCTGTAAAACGAATTGAAAGAGTTCTAACTGTTAAACGGGCTAATGGCATTCTCAGGCTATATCTTTCCCGAGTAGAATAATCATGAAAACACAAATCACATTTAAACATATCATGAAACAAAGTTGGGAGAATACTTTTATGATACTTAAACATAAACACTAATATATTAAATCGAACAAGGTCATAAATGGGTAGAATTTTTAACTTGACAAAGATTGGCACACTTGAACTGCGAGAATTCAACTTAGAAATCAATCAATCTTATCGCACGCTTTTGTAACATATAATTTCTCAACATGAGTTGTATATGTCTTACCCCATATTTCATTACAATAATTAAAATGTGGTAATATTATTGCATTGTACTAATATAAAATAAAATGTTTCTAGGTACAAAATCTACCAATTTAGATAACACTCCAACACATTTTGATACTTTCGAAAATATGTTTTCTAAGTGGTGCTTGCATTCAAGAGACTCATGAATAGAAATACCAAGAAAATCTATAATTTGAGTTCTTTCAGTCATTCCATTTTTAATCTTAATCAAATCAGAATTTACGGAAATTTTCTTTCTCTTAGAGTGAAATAAAACATACTTTGTTTTTGTAAAATTCAAAAATAAGTTATTACATTTAAACCATTCATTCAACGATTGTAATTCATTATTCAGGGTAAATATAAGTGTGTTTACATTTCTGTGATAATATGATACTATAGTGTCATCAGCAAAAAAAAAAAAAAAAAAAAATCAGTAGTTTTGAACAATTGACAATACATTAACATAAAAATAACAGTGGCCCCAGCACAGAGCCCTGAGTTACACTGATGTTTACCTCTCCTTGCATGGATTCGACACCATCAACCACCACATATTGCTTTCTATTCAATTAGAAAACCAGTGTAGAGGTAAAGCCCTTATTCCATATGAACATAGCTTTGTTAAAAAGTCATGGTGGTTGATGGTGTCGAAAGCTTTTGAGAGGTCCATGAACTCTCCACAACAAATATTACCTTTATCAATTTCTTGTAAAATATAATCAGTAAAATATATAAAATTCAATGAGGTGGAATGATTTTTCCGAAAACCAAACTGTTCAGGAATTAAAATATTCTCCATGGTAAGATAATCATAAAGCCTATCATACATAAGTCTTTAAAGTAGTTTAGCAAAAATAGAGAGGAGAGCAACAGGTGTATAATTTTCAATATTCTGTGAACTCTCTTTTTTACAAAAAGGAACTATTTTGGCAAGTTTAAATTCATTTGGCACTAACAGCAGTGCTCAATGACATATTAAAATATTACATAATTGATCAACGTTTGTTGGTGGTTGTTTCATACTATTCTCGACATGCCATATCTTTTTCTTATATAGTTGCTATGCATTTTGAAGCACCTTTTTGGAAACATAATATTCCAACGTGTATAACAAAATGTCTACCCATTGATTGACACACTTAACGTCTCTCGGAAGTTTGATGGAGGAAGGACTGTCATAGATATATAAAAGATTCCTTTCAATCTTCATTATAACATATATACCGTTTACTGTTTTTACTGTTTTGCTTACGAAATCTTATTCCTTGTTATCAGATTGTCTTTTAATTGGACTGGAATTTCATCGAAAAAAAAAAATCGGGTTTTTCTCCCTGACCGAAGTCCACAAGTGGATTTTCTGCTAAAAGCAACTCCTTTGTGTAACATTTCGTATTGGAGGTAACATGAGGTGGCAAAAGGAGGTTGTATATACTTTAAATAAGCATGCCATTAATACTTCGACGTATATTTATCGTCTAGCCTCAATGGTAGGCACCGCTCCTAACGTTCTGGGATGGAAAGGGGATGACATCCGACTACCGTGTGAGTTCCAGGAGGAGCCTGTTGCTGTTGCGTGGATCAAGGAGAGCGTCTCACATCAGAAGGAGACCAAGGCTGGATTCTTCGATGGGAGCTTCGAGAGCACAGAGGAGCGATTCAATGTCGACAAGAACTTCAACCTCCTCATCAGTGACTTGGAGGTGGCAGATGAGGGTCTCTACCATTGCGAAGTGGCTCTGCGCGATCACCAGATTTTAGAGAATTCCACCCTCATGACAGTTAATGGTGAGTAACATTTTTTTTTTTTCATATAGACTTTTTTCGGGAACAAGGGACAACCTTACATGAAGTTGATGAAATAAAAAAAAAAGAAGAAATGTAAATGTGCAAGCTAAATCGATTAAAAAATTGCTGACATAATAACAAATATGTCAGTATGAAACATATAACTTAGTGTGGCATTAAATGATAGTTGATAAAATAGAATTGTCTTCTTCACTCTGGTTGACGACATTATTATTACCTTTGTCTAATTCTGGTATTTTTGTAAATCTTTTCATATCCACAGTTTTTTTTTTTTGTCAACAAAACGGAGTAAAATGACAAACACACATTCTGCCGTTATGTCGTATCAAATCTCATTGATGAAGTCCACCTGCATTGTACAGTAACATGATAGAAAAAGTGAAGGGAAAAGATGTATTTCTGTGGATATGAATAAAGGGGCCATGATGCCAAAGTCTTAACGAGAGTCCTAGTAGACATATATCCAACTCTATTTTTACCTTAACTTAAATTACGGAATATTGGCCTGGGGGAATTGCTCAGACTAAAATTGATTGGTTATTTTTGATTCAGAGAAAGCCCTTGAGGATTATCAATTGTGCGTATTTTTTGGATTATACAAATGAATTATTTGTTTCCAGTAAATTACTAAAAGTTTCTGATTTGTATTTGTTTCACGTTGGAATTTTATTTATAAGTTGAACATTAACGTTCTTCCTAGTTTACTTTCCTCAATGTTTGTTAAAAACAGTGGAAGTCCATAATTACCCTACATGACACAGTGGATTATAACTTTCCCCCTGTTCGTACAGTTTTAGCCCTTGAGACAATTACTTCTACCAGCCCTTCTTTCTAGAATGAGTTAGATTCTGTTCGGTTGGAATCAAATTTTCGAGTTCCCTTAAGCAAATCTAAAAACCGTTCTTTTTTAATCCTACGTTTATATTCTTGCCGTGATCATTTGATGTATCTGTAGGAATTCGCAATAATGCCTCGCTCGGGTGACTAAATTTGCTTGACCAAAACTGCAACCTTATGTAGTATTGAAACCTTGAGTTTTATCATGAACATTACTATTTTGTACATACCGTAGATTTTATCATAATCTCAACATATTATTTCGCATATATTTCGTCATCTTTCGTAGTAAGCATGTTGTATTAGACGCCCATATTATAACTTTGGAACCTACATCCTACAAGCACTGCTTTTTAGTAGGTTCCTCAGATTACACATCATTATATTATATGTCCTTATAGGAGGACGAGAGTAATCAGGCCAGACATATTAAATAGCAAACATATCTCCGAAACACCAACATTTACACATGAAAACGTACAAAATAAGGGTGCCGTGTGCTACTATGATAAAAAGGTACTTCAGGTATGAATGTCTTCAATTTGTCTCCCTCTACAAACTAAATATCTTAAGATCGCAACTGCTGATCTGTAAATTAACAAACATGTCAAAAATGAAAGGAACCAGTGGGACTCGAAGCTGTAATCTCACTCCTTTCCGGGCAGCAACACTACCACCAGGCTGTCCCAGGCTGCCGGCAGTGACACGATGACCATGGAATAAATACCCAAGCTCCGGAATTATAACGTTAAGTTGTCCAAGGCGAAAAAGGCATTTAATATGCCTTGAAAATTTAAGGAAGAAAATGGAGTAAACTTTTCTTTTTGAGAAAGGAGGTGGGGCAAACACAACCCATGAAGGCTTGCATATAATGTAATCATAATTGTTTAAAAGTTTGATATTGTTTTATGTTCATGTGAAGAGTTTGTTTGCAAAAACCGATAAGTCCATTTTTGAAGATTTTGAAGTAAATATACGGTCTCTGTCATAAAGTACAAAATAATACCCTTTAAATGATATATTGGTCACAACATATAAAGGTATATTTTTTAAGTTACGGTCAAAAGAAGCAACAATTTTCTTATTATTCTCTCTATTTTTCTTGACCTTTAATCGCAAATATCTCCATTTGACAAATATGGACTTATCGGTTTTTGCAAACAAACGCTTCATGTATTCTTTGCTTTGCATCTCATTAAATTTTCAATTGTAAGGTCGAATCAGCAGTGCATCCAAACAACAATACGACAATCTAATCATATGTCTTGATATTGTATGCTGACAACGCCCCAACACTAACCCGACAATGACAAGTCATCAGTGCCGCAAAAGTAAACAATAAGATAGTAATAAACAGCAAACAAGACGTACTGTTATACAATGTTCATGTTGTTGGTTTCAATAAAGTCAATCATGTTGTTTTTTCCCCGAAGGTGTCAATCAACCTTCCATATTATGCTCGTCTGCAGGCCAACATAGTGCCTAATGTGCATGCCTGTATATTCCTTTTCGTGAAACCCCAGTTCAAATTTGAGAATGAACAGGTAGACCTATACTGCAAATCTTCAAAACCATAAATTCAAATAATATAATAATAGTATAATATATATATATATATATATATATATATATATATATAATGATAATAATAATAATACCCCAAACTCACTAAATTTAGGCCTTCTTTTAATTTAATGCAGTTATTTGGAGCAGGTTGCCTATTCACGAATTTGAATGACCGACGAGATTCCGTCGAAATGCTGACGAATTTCGTGCTCTTCTCTAAAATCTGAATGCTGCGATGGTGAATTTTAGAGTTTCGATAGTAAATTCGAATAACTGGATTTTGAATTTGATTGCTGATTTAGTGCTACGAGCGTGGAATGCGTGAAATCGAATGCTCGGAAAAGGAACATAAAGGGCAAAAGTATAAAATTGACCGGGAAAGCCTATAGACCTATTATTCTTATCATTGTATTATCATTATTATCATTATTATTATTAATATCAATATTATAATTAGCATTATTTTCAAGATAAAGCAGCATATCAAGTAAATTCGTAATGCGAAATACACATTTGCTTCACAGCTTCCCCTTCTCCACCACAGTGATAACTGTCACATTCAAATATGACATGATACACAGAATATTCACAAACCACGAGTAGATAATAAAGCAAAAGAAATATGCCAGTAAATACAATTATTTCACGTCCTGAAGCAATCCTGATAGTTAAGTACACATCATAGACGCCTGGATAGAAGATAATTTGGACCTGCGGAGGAATTTGATCGTCACTAGCATTAAGAAGGCACTCTAAGTATCTATGAAACATGCAAAATAACATGAGGGATACCGGATGTGTCATGACTATGTCTTATATGTTCCATCATCATGTGCACTTATCAAGTTTTGTATCTTCTTTGAACATTGTAGAATCATTTTACTGATAACGCAATATTAAGTTCTTACCATAAAAGTTTATATAAGAAGTGTCTTTACCATTTCTGGAGGAAGCTGGGTTTGAGTTCAAGTACCAAATAACATTGTTTGAACATTTTCATTTATTGTTTGTATTTATAGCAATAGCAACAAAACATGAAATCAAGGAATGCATCGGTAATAGCCTAGCCGATCAAAGCCGTTGTTCATACCAAACTCCTCTCAGCACTCCTTACATGAATCTAACGTGTGTCGTTAGTGGATTCAGACCAAACATTTCGATGTCATGGACCGAGAATTCGGGAAAGAGACTGAATTCCGTGGTTTCGCGACAGACGACACTACCAGACGACACATACGAGAGGCTCGAGACAATCACTGTCTTTGCTGAACATGGGACAGAGCAAACCTTCCTGTGTAATGCTACCGGTGACTCACTGAATGGAATGTCTACTGCAGAAATCACTGTCCTACCTATATCAGGTTCAGTGAAATCTTATCTGTGTCATGCTTCAGAACATTTAAGAAAATGCATTTTTATTCCCTAGTAGTCAAGAAAAAGAAGGACGGTTAGATGATAGAGTGATAAGTAGTATTCAACCAGAAATGTTATTTCTATCTTTATTATTATTAGTGGGATGATATGCGTGTGATTCTAATTTACCTAGGAAAAACTTAAAAACTATACTGTCCTACCTCACGGCTTTTCGAGATATTTTCTGTGACCATTTTGCTAAAAGAACTCATTGCGTAGTATACATGGTATACGTACACCCTTGTTATGTTTGCAGTCGATTACTTCTTGGGCACGTACATGTTTAAGTAAATCATATTAAATAAATTTATTGATGATATATAAATAATGTATCTCAATCTCCTACAAATTTCAGGAACAAGTGATAATTTCGGTCTCATCATTGGACTGACTATTGGTCTTCCTGTTGCCGTAGTCATCTTACTCATCCTTGTTGCTGTACTTCTGCCAAAGCACTATCTGGAGGACCTCCGAAAAAGTATGAAAAAATGCTAACCAAATCGAAGTGAACAACACATGATTTGGATCTAAGGGAAGACCGTTCGAAATATTATAAGCTATGTAACAATGAACATAATATCGGCCCCCTTCAATAATAGTATATGTTAGTGGCAATCAACCACTTCTGCGAGATATCTAATGGTTTATCCATCATTAATTAGAGAAAATACATGAAAAATATGAATATCAAAATGAATAGTCAAACTCCTTTCTTGTTAAGTTGATATATTTGTAAAGCTGCAGGAAAAACCAAAGAATCCAAAGGAAATAATAAGAAACTACAGCATATTCTTAATCATAACGTCTACAATATTCCTTGTCATGTCACAAGTCAGGTATTACCGAACAAGTCTAATTTTCTAATCTCATGATGGACTTACTTCGATTTTTCTTTAAATGGCGCTGAGCTCATTTTGCAATAAAACTATTCAATTACACCATTGCATTCGTGATTTGTCGACTGTTCAACCACTTCTGTCAGATATGGACCTTTTTATGGACGACAACAGCATTGACCACAACATATACACACACGCATGCACACATACACACACACACACACACACACACAAACACACACACACAAAAAAAAAACTCATGCCCACATGTATATATATTATGTATATGTTCATAAGAAATATATCTATATATAATCTATATCTGTATCTAAAGAAACATAAACATATAAATATATATCAAAATCGTGTCACAAATCAAACATTGCTACCCTTATCATTTGGCACAGGTATTTTGACATTCATTAGCTAAAGGTAGGCCTCGGTCCTGAATGTTTCCTCTGCTCTATCGTCATTGCATTAACTTGAAATATTGGTCACTGAAAAAAAAAATAACAGCATGTACAGAATATAAATAATGTATATATTAATGCTATAAAATATAGGGAAACAAGGTATTCTCTTTTAACATTCAAATACTTGATTTGGGTTTAAATACAAGTTCAGGCCACAAAAATATATTGTTTTGAAAATTTGGTAGTTCGAAACCAATTTTCAATGGCTCAGGGCTACCAACAATATCGAACCTTGGATAAGGTCTGTGTGAAAATAAAAGTTATCTCTTTAGTCATACGTGAGTGCTTTCACATTATCGACGAAAGACTAAAATGTGCACGTGCAAAATGTGGTGGTAACGGTCATTGATGCGTGTGTGAGACACTATGTTCGTCGTGAGTGTTTAAGTGCTGACCCTTCACAGTTGTCGTGACGCATTCATTTTCAAAGGTGTAACGAAATTTCGCGGAAATATGTTCAGATGAAAAGGAAATTAGATATAACACGACACACACACAAAAAAAAAACCGACATCAGATACTGTTGCTAACACGTAACAGCACTTGTGTAAACGTTCAAGAGGTTCGTTATGTCGTAGTCGTTTAAGTCTTGGTCTTTTTAGAACACAATAATGGTGCAGGAACTGTCAAAATGTTTATATGGCATAAGGAGGTAACGTAATGGATGATAAGGCAACAGCAACAAATTAACATGCACCAGAAACAGAATGACAATTTCGTCTTCGCCATTTTCAAAAATACTTTTCTGATCAATGAGTCCAGTTGTCTTTAAAAGAATTAAACAATTTGATCACGCGGATTAAATTGTCTGTTGAGTAACCTTTATTACACTGTTTATGATTTTGTATTTTCTAATGATGCTATATTTCACAGGATGTGGCTGGAATTCCAACCGAAGACGGAACAATACACAACAAGATGAGGAGGAAGGACTGCTGATGGGTAATCTGAGTCAGAGAAAGCTGATAAGAAAGTTGTTGTGCCAATCATAACTTGCTATAGTTGCGAATGGTTATTCAAAAGGAGGTACAATACTTTTACACTAAACCCCTTTGCTTATTTGCATCCATGACCAAAATAACCTTCTTTTTTTAATGTAAAATTAGTTTTATTGAACATTTCAGAGTGGGAATGATTATGCGATAATATGGAATACACAATATATCTCTCCACCATTAGATATATATTTACTTACCTTCTTCCATTAATGCTAGTCCTAAGCACATAATAAACGCAAGAAACCCAAAAATTGTCGCTGAAACATAATATTTATGTTAAACATCACTGCGCTAAAGGGCGTAAAGGTGCTTAGGTAAAAAAGAGATGATTGTTTAGAAATCAATGTGAATAATTATCTTTATTATCATTATCTTTACTTGATAATCTATTTATCTTATTTAAGATTTCGTTATCACAGTACTTCTATAGGACATACATTCATAGCATGAAAGTATTTAGAAGCATATGGAATATCAATCCAGGTCTTACTCCTCTGTATCAAAACTAGATTTACCACCTGATGGTAAGAAGCTAGTCTTTATAAAGGCAACGATAGCCAGTATATCAAAATGTGAAACGTTATCGTTTATTTCGCGTATCGCTGAGAAAGAGCTTAAAATTTCAGAAGAAAAATATGTAATCACTAGTCCAACCCGAACTAGGAAAGAACACATCAGACCATAGTGTAATTACAGGGCTAGTTTAGGCAGCGGTTGATGATTTTGTGTGTGTGTGTGTGTGTGTGTGTGTGTGTGACCTAGAGTGGAGACAATGCGAAGTCTAATAAAACAGTACAAGTGATATATTATTAGAATTAAAAGCAAAAGTTTCTTATTTACCAGTCGTCACCAAAAACTATGCAAGGATATCTTTCTAGAAAAATGAGTGTGATTAACAAAGACTTTTTTTTGCATTAGTATTATTGGCTAATATGATGATAGAGCTAATAATATCGGATACAATTCGAGATGATGTCAGAATTATGTTGGTACTTCAACTAGCATAACTTATGCTAATAATGATATAAATCACATAACTAGAGTTCATAACGTAAAAACTCTGATCCACAAGTCCCAGACTCTACAAACAGTATGCTTTACATACAATTATTAATGCAGGTTGAATGTTGAAAAAAATCCTGGAATTGTTAATTAATCGGAATTGTTAATTAATTAATTGTTTCTTTAGATAATCTATGGTGAATTAAGGAGCTTAATTTAATAACAAGTTTGAGATATCTTTGACCGGTATTTAATTAGACCATGTAGTGAAACGTATGTTCTTTTAGGCTTTATAAGAATACATCTTGCAAAATAAGGGAATTTTCAAAAAGAAACCAAATGTATTTTTGGGTGAAGAATTTCCACTGACGCCACCACATAGTGGCAGCAAGTGGGTCATATGTAGCTGTAAAAATACAGTAATCACCCCTACTCCTAGAAAGTTACTGTTAAGCATGGGGTCATACCACTTAATCAATTTACTCGAACTTTATATCTAATAACGTGTTGTTCACTCATTTCTTATGTAACTTATAAAATGAAGAATAGTGTTGTTACAATCACATGCGAACAAATGAGAAAATTACAAGTTATAATCTAAAGAAACAGTAACAGTAGTTTTCTAGTTGAAAACTAATCATTTCATAAACAAATGTTTAGGCAGCAAAGTAAAAAAGAACAAATGATGCACATGGATGTTTATGTTGGCTCGTTTTAATTTGCATTTATGCTAATTAGAAACATGACAAAATAACCTCATGCATCACCAATTCATAAATTTGTATTAAAAATCCCAATCGGAGCTGCTAGCCGATATTTGAACGCAAGTAGGCCTACAGACACAGACACAGACACACACACACACACACACAGCACACACAAACACACACAACTAACGTTTTTCTAATATGCAAGTTCCATATCTGTGATATCTTTCTCTGTCGTTTATCTTGTCACTGACGATTTCCTTTTCTTGTCCCTGTTGTTCATTTCTAAGATGCTACAAGCTATCCGTCGCTCACAAAGGAACAAGTGCAGCAATGCAAAGACGAACTAAAGGATTACTACCGTGAGACTCGACGCAAGGTCACAGTGGATCCGCTTAACTTTATGGAGCGTGTAGACTTGAATGACATCTACACCAATTTGAGTTTAGTAGACCAACGCGGCATTCGTAAAATACCAATAACATACGAAGATCTTCTGAAAAATGATAGAGGTGGAAATATTACGCACCGCCTTCTGATCCATGGTGAGGGAGGTGTTGGTAAAACAACGCTTTGTTCAAAAATCGCCTGGGACTGGTGCAAGGGAAATATTCTCCAAAATCTGGAAATGGTGCTGGTAATTCCTCTCCGAGAAGTCACTGTCGGCAAAACAATTGGCGACATTGTGAAAAAATATCTCCCTGACTCAAATTCAGTGAAACCAGACCAAATAGATGACTACATTTCAAAAAATGCAAAGAAAGTGCTACTTGTGTTCGACGGTTTCGACGAGTTCGACGAGACACTAGAAGAAAGCAGCAAGAGTGTGGTCATTCGAATTTTAGGATTAGAGCAATATCAGTCATGCAAGGTAATAGTGACCACACGGCCTTGGAGAACACATGAATTTACTATGGCTGGGACTCTTTCCGATGCTTACACTTATATTAGCGTCGAAGGATTTAATAAGGGGAATGTATCTGCTTATATCAAAAGGTACTTTCGGATTAGAGAGAAGGACGTTCTTGCAGAAACCTTGCTCAGATTTATGGAAGAAAATGATATTATCCGGTCGAACATGGCCCCGTTTCCAATATTCTGTGCAATGCTGTGCCTCATGTGGAATGACTTCAGTGAAGAGAGACGGGAAGAAATGCAAAAGATGCAAACTTTTTCTCAGATTTTTGGAGAAATGATCTTTTTTTTGAAAGAACACCATGCGGCAAAATTCTGTATAAATCTAAAGATTCGGAATGCTGCTATGTATGTAAGGGAAGCTAATAAAGCAATTCAAGAAATAGGCGACAGAGCACTGGCTGGTATATTAGACAAGAAGCTTTCATTTCCTGAAGAGCACTTCACGAAGTGCCAGGATGCAATGGAGATATGCCGCAAAGTGGGCGTTTTGACAAAAGAGCAAAATATCATTAACAGAAAACTACGGCGCGATGCCAACACCTTAGCATTCGTTGAATCAACAGTTTCGTTTCCCCATAAATTGTTTCAAGAATATGTTGCAGGAGTATATATCGAATATTTGTACTCTACTGATCCTGCCAAGTACGATCAGCTAAAAAACGAACTTGTTTCTCGATATGAAGAGTTCCGCTACCTACTCTACTTCGCCTCAGCTTCAAAAAAGGAGCTCGGTCTTGATATCATCAATGAATTAATAAAGTGTTCTGATCGTGATTTCTGTGTTGACGTTGCATTCGAATGTCATACCGGGGAGGCCGCCAGAGCAGTTGGAAAACAATGGCAAAAATATGAAATATCACCAAATACGTCAGAGCATACAAAGTCAGCAGTGGTATTCATGGGGAGCTGTGACCAGGCAGTGAGTGATGCATTATATTATTATTATTACTATTATTATTATTATTATTATTATTATTATTATTATTATTACATTATATAGATGATGACTGGCGGGGAAGGCAACATAACGAATGTTCCACCCGAAGGGTTTGAAATGCTATTGAGGGAGGTTACAAGTCCCGAGACGAAGTCGAGGGACTTATAGCCTCCCGAAATAACATTTCAAACCCTGAAGGTCGAACGTTTGGTGTGTTTCCGACAACAAAAGTCGTCATCTGTTATATAATATGGGTTAGTCAAATACCATCATTATCACGATCTGAAAGTGCCGCATCAAACCGTACCGTACCTTATTGATATCATGGTACAGGTACGCTTAGCGTAAAGGTCCAGCACGCGCACAACGCACTCGATCGCGCTAGCTCGCGCAGAGCCAAATTCACTGTGCGCGCGGGTATTTGTTACGTGAAAATGTTTTCCAATGGGAGAACAACAAGAATGTTGGCCCATGGGGCGGACATAACGAATGTACCTCCATCACGTGACTGTGTCTAGCCAATCACTAACCGGTATTTGACTAACCCATTTAATATTATTAGTTATCCCCTGCTTGTTCACGAAATACCGGCAAATATCTACGGTCTGGTGCCATATTCCATGAGGCCGAAGGCCGAATGGAATATGGCACCAGACCGTAGATATTTCCCGTATTTCGTAAGAACAAGCAGGGGGTAACGGTTTTATCTTTTAGTGTATTAAAGTGCTAACCTTCTTCTCACTGATTTCCCCTCGTGAATGATGTTGAAATCGCCGGCTGTCAGCCATGACCATGTTGACTTAGGCCTACGTCTCGCGAGCTGATTACTGCATGCGATGCTTGCATACAAATACGTACACGTACACGCCATAAGATACTGCAGTGCAGTAGCCAGATAGATATAAGTTGCTGTTGTTTATCAAGCGTCTAGTGGTCTCAGGTTATGTGCGCAATACGCTTGAGGACCGCACGCTGTCCATTTGTTTTGTACAGGATTAGCGCGCACTTTCCTATAAGCGTCTTTGGTACACGCGCAGCTGGCTGTGTAATACAGTATCATGACGTCGTATCCACGTAATACGTTATATATTAAGTGGTTGATTGACCAATGAGATTACAGAATTCACGATCACTAAAAGATAATACATTATATTTCATCTTTTAGTGATCGTTAATTCTGTGATCTCATTGGTCAATCAACCACTGAATATATCCCGTATTCCGTGATAAGGTCATATTGTGCGCATGCGCTAAATCCACCGCTGAATATAATTCCGTGATATGACGTCATGATATTACACAGCCAGCTGCGCGTGTACCAAAGACGCTTATAGGAAAGTGCGCGCTAATCCTGTACAAAACAAATGGACAGCGCGCGGTCCTCAAGCGTATTACGCACATAACCTTAGACCACTAGACGCTTGATAAACAACAGCAACATATATCGGGCTAGTGCAGTATCTTATAGCGTGTACGTGCACACATGCGCGCATACAGTAATCAGCTCGCGAGACGTAGGCCTAAGTCAACATGGTCATGGCTGACAGCCGGCGATTTCAACATCATTCACGAGGGGAAATCAGCAAGAAGAAGGTTAGCACTTACACTTAAAAAGATAAAATCGTTACCCCCTGCTTGTTCTTACGAAATACGGGAAATATCTACGGTCTGGTGCCATATTCCATTTGGCATCCGGCCTCATAGAATATGGCAACAGGCCGTAGATATTTGCCCGTATTTCGTGAACAAGCAGGGGGTAACTAAGAATATTATATCATATTATATTTATATAATATTGACTGGCCTCAAGGGAAATACCCGAAAATATTGCCCGAACTGAAAGAACATTGCCCGAGTCGAAGACGAGGGCAATACACTTTCATTGCGGGCAATATTTATCTGGTATCTCCCTCAAGGCCAGTCAATATCATGATTATTACCTATCCCCTAGGTAAATTAAGAAAATGGGTGAATACGGCTATACACTATGTTATAGATCAAGCCACATCTGACTACCTTTAGATCATCAACATGTCGAATAATTGAAAAATTGTTCATTAATGTATATCATTTAACTCCAACTTCAAAGATACATATGTAGTTGTAATAAGCGAAACCTCAAACATCTGAACGCTTTTACCCTTTATTTTTACTTCTGTTTAAATTTGGAGAGTTGTAAAATTGATGGTCGCTGTGCAATTATTGAGCACAAATGGACTAGTCATTGTTTGACGCGTAGTGCTGCTGTAAGTGGTCGACCTTGTTTGAGTTGATTTATCAGCGTTCTTCAGCGGTGCGTGAAAAAGACACCCAGCGACGTCATGGAATGTTTTCTTTTCGTGTTCGATCGCAATGTTTGCAAATTAAAGCAGCAAGGAGGTGGGGAGAGAGATTCCACTCTTTCTCTTCCCACCTCCCTGTGTAAAGTGAATGGCGAAAACCGGAAGATTGCATTGTTTGCACACATTGTTTTGTGTACGGTACGGTGTGTGTAACTGACACGCAGCGACGTGGCGAAACGAATATTGACTGCTGACCTTTGACCCTGCAAAATAACAACTGCTGACCTTTAACCCTGCAAAATTACAACCACAATTGCCTCGCAAAACCACCTCGTATAGGTAATAATATCGTTTATTATATAAGTCGGGTGCAAATGCGTTTTGTTTTGCTTTGTATTTTCCTAAATGCGAGAAATCATCAAACTCCTACATTACATGTACAATATGAAGTGGATGAGAAAGTAATTCACTAAATATTTCAATACCCAGTAATAGAAATCAGTTTGTTTTTGATAGTTTAAATGAATTTCTTACCGTTAGGGGGTTGTATGTTGAAGTAACGTGTAAGTTGATTCGAAGCTAAGTTAAGTGGAAACCGTTTTCCCGTATCATGAACCTTTAATAAGTACTCTTCTTGTTGTTGTTGTTGGTTTTTTTTTTAAGACAAACAATAGTTTGGCTTTGATAGCTGTTCAATAATGTTTCATGCTCGGGTAAAATCTGACAGATGTGAGAAAGCGATATTTGCTAAGCTGCTTCTGGTTTGATAAACATTGAATTAGAATAATGACTATAGTGAGGATGATGTGTATCTCAGCGAGATGTTATACTGCAGGGTGTTGTATCATTACGTATATTAGTGGTACATAGTAACAAATCTGATAGTCAAGTCCGTTATTTCTCACCTCTTCGTCCATATTACTAGTACCCTGCTGCAATGACCACAGTGTACTACAGTATGAACACAGTGTGAAGCATATTGTGAAGCGTTTTAACATTGTGAACACATTATAAGATCATTAATTCACAGCGTTAAACAGAGCTATTAGAACATTCTATGGAAACCAGATAAAATGTGAAATCATCTTCATTCTGCTAAATTCTAGTGTTTTCAAATAGCCAACTACGTGAACACACTGTGAACGTACTTTGAGACATGCACTGTGCTCTTATTCCAACATGGTATTATATTCTCTATTACAATCGCTACATTATATACCAGTAATACTTTGTTTCCTGCATTGCTGTTTACTGGATCATGGCCTTTTAATACCATCAATCACTGTTCGTTCCCATAGAAATCATTGCACATTACTAACGTGAACTTAGGAAGGACGGCGTCACTTGATTTGGCGAAGGGCATATATTCTAGCCGTGTACTGTGCAAAGTAGACATACTTGTTACACAGTTACACTCTGACTTCTACAAGATCGTCGGTGCAAACTCTTCGAACTGTCAGGTAAGATCTTATTCCTTCATTCATTCATTAATCAAAGCTTTAAACACAAATTACCTTTGTACCATATACGTAAAGATCAAACAACAGTCCCCAACAGAAGAAGAAAAAGGAAAAAAAAAAAAAGATGCTACCTTTTGTCGGGTTCACGTCACGAGACCGACACCCACGAGTCACACAGCCCACAAGTTATACAGCTCACAAGTCATCCAGCCCGCGAGTCATACAGCTGACAAGTCATACAGCCCACTAGTTATACAGTCCACGAGTTCGACACTGAGTAAACAAAGCCCATGAGTTCGACATCAAATAAAATGAGCCCACGAGTTATATAGCCTATGAGTTCGACACTACGCACAAAAGTCTCACGAGACCGACACTAAGCAGAGAAAAACCACGAGACCGATACAACGCTTAAGAGGCTCTCGAGACCGACACCCACGAGTCATACAGCCTACAAATCATACAGCTCACAAGTCATACAGCCCACGAATCATGAAACAGCTCACAAGTCATATAGCCCACTAGTTATACAGTCCACGAGTTCGACACTGAGTAAACAAAGCCCATGAGTTCGACATCAAATAAAATGAGCCCACGAGTTATATAGCCTATGAGTTCGACACTACGCACAAAAGTCTCACGAGACCGACACTAAGCAGAGAAAAACCACGAGACCGATACAACGCTTAAGAGGCTCTCGAGACCGACACCCACGAGTCATACAGCCCACAAATCATACAGCTCACAAGTCATACAGCCCACGAATCATGAAACAGCTCACAAGTCATATAGCCCACTAGTTATACAGCCCACGAGTTCAACACTGTGTAAATGAAGCCCATCATTTCGACATCAAGTAAAATGAGCTCACGAGTTATACAGCCCATGAGTTCTACACTACGCACAAAAGGCTCACGAAACCGACACTAAGCAGAGAAAACCCACGAGACCGATACAACGCTTAAGAGGCTCTCGAGACCGACACCCACGAGTCATACAGCCCACAAGTCGTACAGCTCACAAGTCATACAGCCCACGAATCATGAAACAGGTCACAAGTCATATAGCCCACTAGTGATACAGCCCACGAGTTCGACACTGTGTAAATGAAGCCCATCAGTTCGACATCAAGTAAAATGAGCCCACGAGTTATACAGCCCATGAGTTCTACACTGCGCACAAAAGGCTCACGAAAGCGACACTAAGCAGAGAAAACCCACGAGACCGATACAACGCTTAAGAGGCTCTCGAGACCGACACCCACAAGGCATACTACAGCTCACAAGTCATACAGCCCACGAATCATGAAACAGCTCACAAGTCATATAGCCCACTAGTTATACAGCCCACGAGTTCGACACTGTGTAAATGAAGCCCATCAGTTCGACATCAAGTAAAATGAGCCCACGAGTTATACAGCCCATGAGTTCTACACTGCGCACAAAAGGCCCACGAAACCGACACTAAGCAGAGAAAACCCACGAGACCGATACAACGCTTAAGAGGCTCTCGAGACCGACACCCACGAGTCATACAGCCCACAAGTCATACAGCTCACAAGTCATACAGCCCACGAATCATGAAACAGCTCACAAGTCATATAGCCCACTAGTTATACAGCCCACGAGTTCGACACTGTGTAAATGAAGCCCATCAGTTCGACATCAAGTAAAATGAGCCCACGAGTTATACAGCCCATGAGTTCTACACTGCGCACAAAAGGCTAACGAAACCGACACTAGGCAAAAGAGGCCCAGGAGACCGACACAAGGCAAAAGAGGATCAAGAAACCGACGCTAGGCAAAGAAGGCCCACGAGACCGACAGGATGAACAGCGCCACCTATAGACCGATAACTTGTACAATTGCCCTCCCTCACCCCCTGAACGGTTCAAGTTCTTTCTTTGTTTTTGCGAAATTATTCACAATATGGTCAGTGTTGTAGGGCACACCTGCTTTACACGATATGGGGGGGGGGTAGTCATCTGTAAAGGGGTAGTCATTTGCAAAGAAAATAATGTAATTGGCAATTAAGGCAGCGTTAAAAATTCGTAAAAAAAGAAGATGCATCCATGAGAACAACTTTTCTATTTCATGAAAAATGTACCGTTTGAGAAGAATAATTTTACAAACACAGCCACTGAAATCAAGGTGAATCGCTGTGATAAAAAACAAAAACAAAATTATCCGTTGAATTTCATAAATCATAGTTTAAGAGAAAAAAGAAAGAATGAAACTCTGAGCAGGCAGAAAGGATATCTCATAAGGCCTACTTAAAGGGGCTGTACAGTACCGGTTGAGGTGGGGATACATGTTTTTTTACATTCCTAAGTGAGATAATGAGAAACCACAAACTGTGGTTGTCCCCTGAAGAGGACAATTTTATTTTTAAAAAAAGAAGAAAAAATAGTAGCAATGTCGCTTTCCGGAGCGAGATAGAACTGCCCCCTTAAAGCCACACGTGTACAAATACATACTTAATTTCGTCGATATGTAGATGGTGCTGTTGTTGATTAGTTGCAATGTCTCGCTCGACAGCGTAACGAAATGGCACCCACTAGTTTGTAATTTTCCCCTAATGGAACACCCTGTACAGGTACATATTGGTAATTGACATGTAGATGGCGCTGTTCATCCTGTCAGTCTCGTGAGCCTTCTTTGCCTAGTGTCGGTCTCGTGGGCTGTCTTTGCCTAGTGTCGGTCTCGTGAGCCTTCTTTACCTAGTGTCGGTCTCACGAGCCTTCTTTGCCTAGTGTCGGTCTCGTGGGCTTTCTTTGCCTAGTGTCGGTCTCGTGAGCTTCTTTGGCGTGCTGTCGGTCTTGTGAGCCTTACAAAGTGTGTAGTGTCGGTCTTGTTGGCTTTCTTTGCTTAGTGTCGGCCTTTTGAGCCTTTTGTGCTTAGTGTCGAACTCATGGGCTGTATGACTCGTAAGCCGTATAACTCTTGGGCTGTATGACGCATGGACCTATTTTTTATGTCGGTCTCGTGGACCGTATGACTCGTGGGTGTCGGTCAAATGGGATGACCCCCTTTTGTCATACTGGGAGCACCTTTAAAATGAGCACATTGTGATACTGATCTGAGAGGTAAACAGGTTCCCGCAGAAGTTATCCCCAGTGTGACATTGGTAAATGTGCAAAGTTGAATCTATTCTTTTATCAGGATGAAGAGATACTGCTTTTCGAATATTCAATTCACTTCAATTCAATTCGTTTATTTCCATTTTAAATCACAAAAGACAACAATAAGCATCCAGTGTTATAGGATGAAACATGCAAACATTCACATATAAATAACATACAAATCACAGTCATAAAGTGTTCCAGCTTACAACATTTAAAAGGTAAAATGGAAAATGGTGTACACATAAAAAGCTAAAAAGGCCTGTAGGCGCGCGTAAGAATTTTTAATTACTAATCAATAACTGATTATTTTTTTCTACTAATCATGCAAAATTGGAATCTAAGTTATTTTCAGAGATCATAAATCAGTTTAATACAATAGGTACACAGAATATTAACAAACATAAAACAAAAAAGGAAAGAAACATGAAAAAAATCGTCAATTACATTGATGTAGCTTCAATAAAAAAGACAAAGGATGTTTTTTTTTTATACTGCTTCTTAAATGAATTAAGTATTACAGGTTCATGTACTGTAAGTGTGTTTATTTGAGTTCAAAATGTGAACAATGCATGTTCATGATGTAAGTATATTCAGTGTGTGTATTAACACTGAAGTTTAAATCATAGGTCGTGATACAGAAATAATCAAACTATAATATGTTTAATTAAAATTGGAAATTAAAAATAATCGGGGGGGGGGGGGAACCAATAGAAAGGCAAGTTATTGTCGAGTTAGGTTGTCAAAAAAAAAAGTCGGAACACAAGACCATGTATACAAGACCATGTATACCTGCTTAACAACTATGTCGAGAAGTCTAAATCCAGATCACTTCTAAATTCCAAATCATCTTTTAATCCACGCTGTAACCAGGGTATATTGAAGGAAACTTATTCTTCAAGGGAACCCGAACCCCAAAGAGCAATGTGGATTGAGTGAAAGCAGCAACATTAGTATAATACATCACTGAAAGTTTAGAAAAATTGGACAACCAATGCAAATGTTATGAATTTTTACGCTTTTGGTTGATTGAGGAGACTACTAGATGTTCTGACGTATATGTGTGGACAGCAATACACAAAAGATATGAAGGGAATTCTACAGGAATTTATTTCTCATGAAACTTACTCATTCCATCAACTTAATACTGCCATATGTTAAGGGTAGATATTATACCTCTGGTTTCTAAAAGCGGTTAGTCAAGTGCTCTTCTAATACGCTACAAATGTGCATTTTTTTTGGTGGAATTTTCTATATTATTTTCTGTATATTGTTGTCCACACATACGTCATAACTTCTAGTAGTCTCCTCGTCTAGCGGTTCCAACACAGAAAGTTTAAAAATTCATAACGTTTGCATATTTTTCTTTTTTTGCAATTTCTCTCAACATTTTCTGATGTGTTCTACAATAGATGTTACTGCTTTCACCCAATCCTCATTGCTCTTTGGGTTGGGTTCCCATTAAGCTTATTTTACGATTAAATGTATGGAATCCGGATTTTCGTCATCAGCATTTAAAGTAGTCAAGTTTTGGGTATATGGTACATGAAATTTGTCGATATATTCATCAATGCGTTTCTTTGTACTAATAAGATATAAAAAAGTTTATTAAAAAAGATTAGTCGATATTTACATCAAAACTCATAAATTCGCTAAATGAATAAATCTATCCCAATAATCAAAATCTATTCCAAGAATATTACTTTTTTACAGGAAAAAAGTGTGAGCACGTTAATTGCAACCATAAATACACTTTGAAATTCTCTATTGCCTGATCAATAATCTATAAATTTAAATGATCATGGTTACAATAAAGTTGAAAAAAATATGATATTTTAACGGGGAAAGACAAGTTCAGTTGATGTTGTTTATTACCAATATTGCCAATCACGTGAAAAAGATGGCGATCTGCAGATACCACCCTCGCTATTACAAAAATGTTAAAACTCTTTACCCGTGTAAATTCAGTGGTCTATCAAGATGAAAAAAGCCAAATAAAGAGAAAGATAATTGTTTTAAAAAAAAGGAGGAGATAAGCGAAAATATCTTAATTAGAATCGAAGCAAAACAAATTACGAAAAGTTATGTTACGAAAATTGTGGTCTCAAAAGTATCCAAATCGACAGAAAAGTTCAAAGTTCAAATTGAGAGAGAGAGAGAGATAGTAAATTTCAGATTTGAGTCTTCAAATAAACACTGAGACGGCGAGGATTAGATTCAATTTCGCAAAAATTGGAATTCATTTCCTGGAATATAGGTCGTTTTGGTCATATTCTTTACCGACAGGTAAATGTAAATGTGCCCACTGGTCACCACAGATACAGGTTGTTTTTATGTTATTGTTGTTGTTGTATTTGTTTGCTACAGATTCAAGACCTGAATTTGTCATTTGATAGCTTTGACGACAATTTTCAAGATCACTCCTTGATAGGAGTAGACTTGGCCAACTGGGTTTGTACTATGCCAAGACTTTCGACCCTCAGTCTGACGTCCCCTTACTTTCCTGATAAATTCCTCTCAACAGCTGCCGACTTAGCCACATCAAGTCAGGTATGTCACATTTGACTATGCATGTCTGGAATATGGAAGCGAATGTGGATGTGTTTTTTTAAGAGAACAATCATGCCCACAGCGCGCTTTACGTCCGCGAATTATAGCTTTGATTTAAAAGCTTTTGATAGATCTGTTTATTAGATACTTTATTTTCTGCAAATCAATATACATAAGTTACATAATCATGAACATGTGGGAAACATACTAAGTAAATAAAAAAAAGGGTTGGTTTGACTTGCATAAACAAAGATATAAAAGGAAATTAATGATATAATGTACAGTATGCATGTCTATGCAGCAGGGATCACAATAACAATTGTAGTTAAGAAGCGATTTTGCAGAGGGCCGCCATTTAAGCATTGCTTGAAAAGATGGCCGGCCCGAGGAAATAGTAGGGGCCTACTAGATAAAGTATCAATACAAATTCTGCTGCGAAGATAGCAGGGGAGAATAAACTCTGATGTATGATGGTGGTGAATGTGCGTACAAGTGCTTGAAGGTGCACAAGGGCATATAGGCTGGAGTTTGACATAATAGAATTGGTTTTCTGGAAGAGGGAACGATATACCATGCTGCTATCGGGAGATCAACATTAGTCGTATAAGTTATTTGTTTTTGGTTTGTATTTGAAGTATACTGTAATAGAATGTGCTTCTTTAAGTTTGCTTTGAATGAAAACAAGGTGGCGCACTGTTTCAACTCCTCAGGAAGAGTGTTCCATGTATCCGGACTGTGATGTCTAATCGACTTTTGAGCAAGTAGAAGTTTTGGAATGCTTAAATGAAAATCATGGGAACGACGGGTAGGGTATGAATGATTATGATCATTGGTTACTTGGGCATTATGAAAAGATGGTAATAAATTTCGAGTGTTTTTATACATAAATATGGCAGTTATAGGTATAAATGTATATCATGGGCCTTAAGAGTTTTTAGGCGATAAAATATGGGGTCAGTGTGAGCCAAGAAATTTGAATGGGTGCATATACGAAGAGCCTTTTTTCTGGAGAAGAAAAATTGTGTTCAATTTAGATTTGCTACAATTGCCGCATACAATATTATACAAATAATGACCCGAAGCGAAGCTGAGGGCATGGTTAGGGTTTTCACATCACCGAGGGCCTACATAATTTTAACTGTGTCCCGAATATCAAGCAGCTATTATTTGTTTTATATACCGAAAATATCGATTCTAGTCTCTTTTACCATGTTTACAGCACTCGTAATCAATGCTGATCGACAGCGAGGCGGTCGTATCATTGGTACGTACATGAGTGATCATCAATATGTGTACAGTGTACGGGGTTGCGACTGTACGTCTCCAAACCAGTCCGCTAGTCTCTTTCACAGCACGCTGATCGAATGCGCGGCGGTCGTATCATTGGTGCGTACATATGAGCGATCTATGTGTACGGGGTCGCGACTGTCTCCAAACCTATTTACTAACTGTGCCCGGGCCCCGGTCACAGTAACTGAAAAAAGGGGCACAGCTATTTTCATGACTCCCCATTTAAGCAATCAGATGAGAGGATTCTAGAAATGAGGTATATAATGCAGTACTGTACATTACATATGGTAAAAATAAAGTGTTATATAACATTATTAGAATTTGATCATCAATTATTTTATCCTCCTTAAAACACCAGTTGCTTTAGGCATTGCTGTTGTAATATTTTGGACATGAGTATTCCAAGCTTATATGATATCTTACTTTTGCTATTTTGGAGACAATTTCCCAGGGCGACTCTATCTAAGAGATTATATATTTTTGATTAAAGAAATTTCAAATATTCCACGAAAAGCGTGTACCAAATCGATTAAAAAATCTCGATTTTCTGAATGAAAAACTTCCTCGTGTGGAGGATGACACCACAGCCAGCACAATCTCCTTCTTTCCACCTCAATAGATTTAGTACACGGTTCACCTTGTTCCTAAATATCAATTCTTCTAACTTGGTTGATCGAAATGAAAAAAACAAACAGACAAACAAACAAACAAACAAAAAGAAATATTCCACTTAAGTGTGTAACCAGATCAGCGAATTTCTTTTCTAAATATGCGAAAGGTCCAAACCACTACCCCCCCCCCTTCCCTTCGGGCAACCCCATAGACCTTAGTCTAGGGAGCTGCACATGTAGTACAAGTGCACACTCGTATCAAGCCGTGCAACCATGCGCTTGTACCCCTGATTCACATTCTTCTTGAATGTATAGTGTAATTCCTTTTTATTTGCAATTTGCGCAAAATTTTCACAATGATTGTGCGCAAGATCATTCAATTTCGATTCTAAGAATGTAAAAGCTTTCTCGTATAATCTGATACCCCGTCCCACACTCTCTCTTTGCTCTTTCACTGGCATGACGTCTTTTTCCGACACAAGACTTTAATAATTTTTTGTTTCCCGTCCCCCACTCGTCACATAAGATCGACGCCAGTAGCGCGAATAGACAGCAGCCTCGGGTGAATCGCGCAGGAAGGCGATCTTTTCAGTGTTCTCTGTGCGATCTTTTTTTGCGATCTTACGGCGACTTCCCCTGGGAAACGCTTTGGCCCCATACAGGCCAGTTACACGCTTGCGTTATGGTCGAGGAATATAACAAGGAACGTGTAACTTTTTGTTATTTTTAGAATGTCGTCTGCTGCTGTTGTTTTATTTAATTTTTAAGTTTGAAGGGTTGGTATATTGGTTGAGGTGAGGATTCAGCTTTTAGCTTTTTTAGAGATATCAGAAAGAACTTTATGCAAATGCTACAGAGCATACAATTTTGCGAATAATTCTGAGTTGATTTGATGAATATTGGTTTTGAAATGACCGAGATATCCGAGATGGCCGAGTAAGGTGAGCATCACCGCTTCACTGCCACTGCTGCTTGGGACCATGCTTCCGAGCAAGATTTTACCCATTTTCTTCCAAATGAAGTTCATGTTATAAATTGAAACCACATGAATGGGCCTACTCATTTCTTCTGTGTTCTGTGATAGTTCCCCCTTAACTGTCTACATTGATGTCCCGGTTCTCTCCCATTTGTGCAGCTTTGTATGCCTATGTCTTTGTATGTGAGCTTGTGACTCTCTGTGTCCTCTGTGAAGTTGTGCAAGAAGGGATTCCGATAGTTTGAGCATTTGACAAGAAACACGCTCCCATTAAAGTCTGCCTGAAACTTTACATTTCCTCTCTGTCACCTTTACGGAGATACCGTGGTTTTAGCTCAATGCCAGTGCACACCAATATTTTAATGAGTGTCTAAATACAATGAAACAAGTTTGCCTGCAATACTACTGGATATCCAGAACTAGCACAGATTGTCTTTCGATCACCCTGTTCAAGGGTTGCCATGGGGGAAAACTATGCTTTCGGAACAACTTGTCTCATAATTTACACAGTCATATCAAGTTAAACGTTCGAAACTGAAACTGAAAATGTAATTATTACACCAAAGTCTAAACTACATATTTTACTGCAGATGAAAATAGTAGTAATGATTTACAACATGAATTGTCTTATGTGGCTATGTCTGGTCACTCATTTAGTCTGGATCACTTCTACCAACTATCTTTGTGTACTATGCCACACATGACTTGATACGTCTCTTGCACTGAAATGATATCTTGAAGCAAGCAGAAAGAAAGTAAACATCGGTTTTCATGTCATCATGATACGAGGAATCTTTGACCTTGGTTCTCAGTTTTTGTTTTTTTTAATGAGTGTAGATGTTTTCAGGCATGATCTCAGCTTCAACATACACATTGATATTGGTACCGATGAGCAAATTTGTATTCTTTCCAATATTTGTGATTTCCAGTGCTTGCGATGTGTTGGTTGTTATATATATATATATATTTTTTTTTTTTTCTGCAGATACAAGATCTGACGTTGATCATTCGCAACTTTAGTCACAACTTGCAATCTCAGGTGGCTGCAGAAAAAGATTTGGCCCAATGGGTTTGTACTTTGCCAAGTCTTTCGAGCTTCAGTTTGGAATGCTACTACTCCCTCGATAATTTCTTCGCAACAGCCGCCGACCTGGCGCAATCCTGCCAGGTTTGTCATATTTGACTGTGCATGATTCACGTTCGACTCTAAAAATACTAACAAGTTTACATCATAATCCTAATTGATGGGCACACCAATCACTTAAATACAATTTTTCGATACACATTCACTCAATGTGTGCTAACATTGAGGTGATTACGATATTGTGACGTTGATATTATTACTAACCACTTTTCGTCCTTCGAAGAGGTATGTCTAAGAATGTCTAAATCTGTAAGAATCTTGAACATGGGCATGGTTGACTGTCTGATTCGGGGGGGGGGGGGCGTGTAACATGCAGACATACAATACTGACATACACAATTTACCTTCACATATCTGGTTTTACTCTTGATTTTTTTTAACCATATTATTTCCTTTTTATTCATGGTTCTTCATTTCTTTTGTTTTATCCATGACCGTGTTTGCAGATAAAATCAGTATTGCATATATAAATATCATTCAAGTAGCTGAATTACATTTGGTTTTGAGGTAATTGTGTAAACAGCCTGCATGTGCAATATATGAGCACTGCCATATACAATGATAATGCAGGAACCAATGTAATAAAAAAAAAATCAAAGCGAACACTAAAAATCCAAACTGACCTTTCTGGGCTCGATCAAGAGATTGTGATCAAGAATTTAACCCTAAACTTTTCTTTTGTTTTGTTTCGTTGTTTTCAATGCGCGCACATATTTATGGCACATTGTTTGCTTCAACATTTTACAACGATCTAAAGAGCGCATTTTAATTCATAATCGTTCCGCTACTTACAATGACATTTGCTATTGCTTTCGATTATTAACAGATTCGAGACTTAAACTTAGTGATTTACATATGGGAAACCTGTTCTCAACGTCAATCCTCGATGGGAAAAGATTTGGCCCTATGGGTGTGTTCTTTGCCACGTCTGTGGAGCTTCGGTGTGGAATGTTACTACTTGTCCGACAATTTCTTCTCAACAGCCGTCGACTTTGCACAACATTGTCAGGTATGTGATCTCAAGGTACATGTATATCACATCAAGTTTTGTAAACAGATTTGAAATTACACGAGTCAACTGCAAATTGCATGGTGTTAGGTGAACTAGTTAGGTGATACGCTAACGGTATATCACTTATTGTATTTGCTCGAAATTCCGATTTTTTTCTTATTGATTTTGTGAACAAAATATCTCAATAATGATATTATCAATTCACATGAAATTTTCAGTCATCATATCTCATGACAATTTCAGCACAGCAACACTTCCACGACGATAACGTATCTATGACGTCATGTAGGCACCATTTTGTGATTTTCAATGATCGATCGTAACTTCATAACTAAATGTTATTTCTTTACCATTTTCGGTAGATATAAAATTGAAACGAGATATGAAAACTCGTCACACTGAGGACGAGTTAGGTGATACGCTTGGGGTCATCAGATGTCGGTCATCTGTGATCGACAAAGAAAAGAATGTGATATAGGCACCTTGAAGTTATATTGAACCTGCATGCGAAACCGTTTCTCTAACCACTCGGCCACGTGACATCCACGAAAATGTTAAGACAAAAAAAAATGTATAGATATAACAGGGGAAGAGTCAATGACCACTCAACAGACGTGGCCGCGTGAACATGTATTGCATTGCTAGATGGAAATGCGGACTTGTAACGATTGATGTCGCTAGGCCATTTCTGGCAACTCGGGAAAAATACGTCCCGCAGACATACAACCTATAATCGGCTGGTTTTGATACCTTGCTTTTAATCACAATTTTCAGTGTTATGACGCCATCAAAGTACAAAACAATGACATAGACTTGAAAGACAATTGTTCAAAGTACAACACCTCCGTCGTCGTCATTACATACTATGATCGGTTTGAAAAACCCACCCTGCAGAATTTTGCAGCAGTCTAAGCAATATGGTCTCCAACACAAAACAGAGTGATTGTGTGTGTGGGTGTGTGGCTGTGTATAGGTGCGTTTATATACGAACGTGATTTCTTCGTGGACGAATGTGTAATACACCATTGAAGAAAAAAAAAGTAAAATAGATAAGTATTTTGTTTCGTGCTCTTATGGGGTTCGAACCCGCACATGTAGAACCTTACGTCTCTGAGACGTCGCCTTTAACCTCTCAGTCATACGTCTCGACGAGAAAATATGAGGAACATAAGCTTATATGTGAAAGATGACTCAGGAATCGTTTCGTCCACCTTCCATTCTCATTTTCAGTTTTAAGCCGCAAAATTCTCAACCTGGTGAGAAGATTAAAAAAAAAAATGTATGATTCCTGCAGCTTATTGTCTCAGCTACAATATACTTAAGTTTCAGAGGAAATGAAGCAAAATCAAGTGAGGTAAAGGTGCTTGAGCGTTATCGAGTCAATGCATGGTTAAAAAACAAAAAATCCCCTCCCATAGACATAACATATAATCTTCGCTGATTTTGGTATCTTGCCTTTAATTACAACTTCTAGCATATTGACGTCATCAAATTAGAAAACATCGATATGGACTTGAAAGGCAATTGTTCAACGTACTGTGTATCAAACATATTCATCGTACGTTGTCAGTTTGCTATTGACATGACAATCGATCACAAGAACATGAGGCAACTATTAGTACCTGTATGAAATTATTATAAGCATGGTTATCAAATTCCCCTAAAATTTCCTTATAATTGCTTTACTTTTATACACAGTTAAGCTATCCCTTTAAACTCTTCACAGTTTAATTAGAATCATTAGCATCATACATCAATACCATATTCAGTTCCATAGCTGATCACGTTTGCTAATTAATTAAGATTAATTGTCTAGAATGTGTCATATGGCCAACCTGTATACACACATATACACTCACACAATGCTAAATGTATGTATCAAACCTCTGTAACACAACTTTGAACTAACTGTAGGAATTATCGCTGCACTTATCATCCATACTTTTTATCACTATGTGAAACTCCAAAAAAACAAAACAAAACACTAATTGACAAATAATCATCAATACAGAAGACTGACTTAAAGGAACAATTCAAATACTTTTTTACAATGTATAGCTTGTTACATGTATAAATAAGCAAAAAGTAACCACGGCTACATTGGGTTACTGAATTGATATGAACAAATTTCATTTTGTTACAAGTTACCATTATCAGTGTAAAAAGCCCAGCCTACACAATTTTGCAGCAGTCGAAGCAATGCAGTCTCCAACGCAAAACGAAGGGATACTGTGTGAGTGTGTGCGTATAGGTGTGTTTACATGCGAACCTGATTTCTACATGGGCGAAGGTGTAGTACTCCATTGAAGAAAAAAAAAGAAAAAAAAATATAAGTATTTTCTTTCGTGCTCTTGTGAGGTTCGAACCCGCACTTGTGCAACCTCACGTTTCTGAGACGACGCCTCTAACCACTCGGCCATACGTCTCGACGAGAAAATTAGAGTAACGTAAACTTATGTATGTGAAAGATGAATCAGGAATCGTTTCGTCCGCATTCCATTCTCATTTTCAGTTTTAAATTGCAAAATTGTCAACCTGATGAGGAGATTTCAAAGAACAAAATGCATGATTACTGCAGCTTATTGTCACAGGAACAACATACTTAAGTTTCAGAGGAAATGAAGCAAAACCAGCTGAGATAAAGGTGCTTAAACGTTGTCAAGTCAATGGATGGTTTAAAAAAAAAATCATCTCCCATAGACTGGGTAAGACATAACACGTAAACTTGTCCGATTTTGCGTGTTTACTTTTAATCACAATTTAAAGTATGATGACGTCATCAAATTTCAAAACCATGATATGGACTTGAAAGGCAAATGTTCAAAGTACAATATATCTGAATTTGGGATAATATTGAGCTTAAACAACAGAGATACAAGCAAATGAATGTCAGAAACAGTACCTTAAAAAAATAATTCCACTTTTTTGATTTCAGATGACGATATGATGACGTCATAATGTATTTATGGAAACAATGATACTTGAAACGTTATATCCAATTTATATGCTTTTGTAATATGCAATAAAAACATAGGGTCACCAGACGTTTTAAAGAGCTATGGCGAAATAAACAAAGACATGTTTTTTCACTATATTTGCACATAGACGCGCACGCGAAACTTTGAACTTTGACGCAAGTGCATTGCTTTGTTATTGGACAGAATCGATCAGAAATCAATGGATATTGTTACTCAAAGTATCAGAAATCCAAATCAGTCAAAAAAGTGTATTTTCATGTTGTTGACGCGGCTGTGCGCGCGAAAATGCGCGGACGGACGCGCACGCGCAAAATTGTTTGAAACGCTTAAAATTGTCTGAAACTTCGAGATTTCCCATTGGTAAGTTGTTTTGAGCCTTTGAAAAGTTTTACGCGCTCGTACTCGCGCATAATGATTTCCTAGGTAATTAGCGTTAAGAAAGAAAGATAGAACGTGACCTGAACTTTATGTCCACAAAAAATGAAACAGAAATGACCTTTAGTTATGAAGTTATGATCGATCATGTAACATGGTCCGAAAATCATAAAATGGCGCCTAGATGACGTCATAGATACGTTACTGTCATGAAAACCTTATTGTGGCTAGATATTGTCATGAGACATGGTGACTGAAAATGTCATGTTATTCCGTAATGTCATTCTTGAGATATTGACGACACAAAATGTGGCAGAAAGAAAGAAGAATAAGAAACGAGATATGAAACTCGTCACACTGAAGACGAATTAGGTGATACGCATGGGGTCATCAGATATCGGTCATCCGTGATCGACAAAGAAAAGAATACAATATAGCACCTGGAAGTAATGAGATACTTAGTTGAACTTTTTGGGCCTACATTATTCAGATCACATTTGTTTTTCTGTCACACAAACTAAGTGGAAATTCTGTGCGTGTGCGACTAAGTCGATTTACGGACTTTTTGAGTACGTACAGTGCATAAACTTAGTCCCCGTTAACGGTGCGGGGCTGGGCGGAGACGCGGCCGAGCCGCGGCCGCGGCCAACCTCAATTGCGAGGCCGAGCCCCGCAATTTAGTCCGTTTACACTGCCGGGCTCGGCCGCGCTTTTAATTCAAACCTTTCAATATTTTGTCGTAGTGGCGCTCTACTTGTAAACAAACGCAATTTGGTATTGTCTGGTTTTCAGATCCTTTGCCAACTGAATTCCGTGGCGACGAAGTCGCCGTTCGGGCAAAGGCCTTTGCCGAAGGAGAAAATCCTTTGCAGGACAAAACCACCTTAAACTATACTAGTTTTCGACGTTGAAGTGGTTAATATCCTCAATAGCGAAATAGTACAGGCTAGGGTTTGGAAGCCAGATTAAAATTGGCCGCGCATTTAGCCCAGTTTGCGTTTACACTGAGAAAAAGGCCGGGCGCGACCGCGGCTCGGCCGCGGCCGAGACCACCTCCAGAGCGTGGCCTAATGCGAGGCCAATTTTGGCCCCGCATTTGGCCTTTTGCGCGTTTACACCGAAATGAAGGTGGGCTCGGCGCGGCCGAGCCGCGGCCGAGCCTCGCACTGTAAACGGGGTCCAAGGGATCCTCGGCACGTACAAATAAAACATGACAATTAAGTGTTTATAACCATCCTGGCTTTAGCAGTGGCCTTTTAAAACATGACCTTTGACCATTATTTACATAACCAATATGACTCCCTCTAATCTTGCTATCATAATGATCAGTTCAGAGAGCTCTTACAGCTATATACAAGCCTGTGAGATTTACCAGCAGTAAAACTAATGAAGCCTCCGATACAAAACAAGGGATATAGAGCAAGTGAGTCTGTTTACATTAGAATGTGATTTATCCTGGACGAAAGTGATACCTCAATTAAAGAGAAAAGGGCAAAAGAAAAACGGACCAAACGTACGGCTCCAGCGAAAGAGACATCGCCTTTAACCATGTAACTATAGGTCTCCTCCAACTAAGAGTACACTTTGAACGTAAGCTTATACGTGAATGATAATTTATGACGATCTCACGTGATCGACACACATTCAAAGGGGACAGTTAAAAGTGGAAGGAGTGCTTAATCGTGTCATTAATTCCTAATCAATGACACCCCTACTATAGGCATATCATAATTTCTCATCTAAAATCAATGGCCTATAGGACTCATGCACCATTACTTGTATCGTGCATAAACTTTGTTTTTTAAGCTTTGAGTGAAACGTGTCATAACATAATTCTGTCATTCCATCAGCAGTGATTTACATGATAAAGAAGAGAGATATATCACCGTATTGAACGCTTAGAACCTAAGGGGGGGGGGGTATTATAGCATGATACTCGGTTCTTTACTGCCCAGATGCCAACAACACCCATCACCCACGGCCACGCATAGAGAAACAGCCATGGCAAAAATAAAACTTTGCTTTCTCATAGGCAGAATGACACAGAACCCCGTCAAACACACTTCACTTTTATTGGCAGGGATGGACATGAAAAAATTCATTACTAATACTAAGCAGCGTATGCATTCCATTCATGTGGCGCGAGATACCTCTATAGCAACATAAAGCCTATAGCAACATAAAGCCTGTCTTCAACTCCGTTGGTCGAACAATGACAACTTGAAATTTCAAAGAGATGAGCGAGACGCTATATACACCTGGCCTAGAGTTAATTTATTCAGTTCTCATTCCTGCTTCAAGTTGGGTTATGTTAGTGTAATCATTCCCATCTGCAGTATAACAAAACCAAAGTGAGGGAAAAGGGGAGAGAAAAACGAGAGGTGGCAGAAGTAAAACTGCATGCACAACTGCAATCCATATCATTGCGTGTGACAAGTGAAGCAAATGTATTAGTTGTTATAGCAGTGTTTTATGAGCATAAACAGGCAAATAGACAGACAATGTCAAATATAAAAACCATCAATTTAATGTCAGAGAAGATGGTAAACAAGATGCATTGAAACTGTAACTAAATCGCTGCTCTTCTACTCGCTCACGGAACGTCCAACTTTATATTCAACAACAAAAAAAAAAATGTTAGGGGAAAGAAACAAATTCAGATATAACATTCGTAAATTAAAAATAACAAAAAGAAAATGTCCACGTCAGGATTTTAAAAAACACCGCATGAACATGCATTATATTCTAGATGGGAATGCGGTCTTGATGCAAAGGTCCAATGATTGTCTCATTACTTTAAAAGCAATCTATGGTTCCCTTACCATCACCAGTACCACACCACAATGACGTCTCTAAAATCAATGGTAGCACATTTATCATTGCATCGTGCATTAATTCCCTTTTCCTAAACTACCAGTGGAACGTGTCGATTGTGTATTTCGATCAGTAGTGATTGACTTTAATGAAGAAAGATAATGCAAAAAATTTAACGCTTACCACATTGCTTATAGGGCTATTCCAGCTTGGTACTGATCTGTTCTATTCTCCCAGATGCCAACAACATATCACCTATGGCTAAACTAGTGAAACAGCCATGACGAAAATAAACGACAGAGAACCCCTTCATAATCACTACACTTGGAAAGGTGTTGCCCGAAATTCCTCATTATGAAGCAATATCAAGTCACTTCCTTCCCTGCCTGTCTTTAACTCCGTTATTTGGTCAAACAATAACAACCTGGAATTCCAAAGAGGTAAGCGAGACGCATGCACGTGGACTAGAGTTAATTAATTCAGTTCCCATTCCTGTTAGTTATGTAAACGTACACGTTCCTAAATATCCTGCTACAGTATAAGAAGAACAAATGAAGAGAAAAGAAAAGAGAAAACGAATGGTGGCAAGCGGGGTACTGTTTCAAGGGGCAATTTACAACATTACGTGTGACAAAATTAAAGAAGTAAACCCAACCTCCAAACTCCAATACAAAACAAGGGAAATAGAGTAGCTGTGTTCATGACATAAGAGTGAAGCTGAACTGCAGAAAAAAAAGAAAAAAGAAATAAAAGGAAAAAGTCCTGCGGGACTCGATTAACTTCCCTCCTTCCGGTCGGGCATTATAAACACGCAGCGTGCTAAGCGATTCTGCCACACGGAAGATCCGAAGATCTTCTGCGAAAATTAAATCTATCTATGTATGCTATACACAACACAAATTTACATTGATATTCAGTTTTTTTGTTTTTTTTTTTTTGGCGATATACGTCAAGTGATTGATAGCGCTATTCAACTTCCCACGAGTGGCCGCGTGGATTCGATCAATATACAGTTGCAAAGATAAATCGGGAATCGTTTCGACCAGATTCCATTCTCATTTTCAGTGATCGACAACGAAAATAATGTTAAGTAGCGACTTGAAGTAATATTGAGAAATATTCGTGAAGTCCAATTCTTTATACAGTCCTACATAATTCAGATGAAATTGTTTCTGTCATGCAAAATTTCGTGTGGTGTCGGCGTGTCCAAGTAAGTTGATTGGAAAGGATATGTGAATGAATAATTTTACCAATAGGTCTTTATATTGTAAAAGAAAATCAAACATGGCCACGCGGTCTTTTAAGAGTAATCTTCACTTTAACATTTGTAATTTCAAGTCCAAGTTGCAAGTCAAAGCAATGAGGTCTCCAACACAAAACAAAGGGATATTGTGTGTGTGTGTGTGTGTGTGTGTGTGCCTGTGTGTGTGTATACGTTTACATGAAAACGTGATTTCTACATGGACGAAGGTGAATACTCCATAAAAGAAAAAAAAAAGCAAAAGATGTAAGTATTTTGTTTCGTGCTCTTATGGGGTTCGAACCCGTACGTGTGCAACCTCACGTCTCTTGGGACGTCGCCTTTATCCTCTCGGCCATGTACGTCTTGACGAGAAAATATGAGGAACGTAAGCTTATATGTGAAAGATGATTCAGGAATCGTTTGGTCCACATTCCTTTCTCATTTTCAGTTTTTAGCTGCCAAATTATCAACCTAATGAGGAGATTTAAAAAAATAAAATACATGATTACTGCAACTTATTGTCTGAGCTGCCACATACTTAAGTTTCAGAGGAAATGGAGCAAAATCAGCTGAAATACAGGTGCTTAAACGTTGTCAAGTCAATGCATGGTTTAAAAAAAAATCACCTCCCATAGACATAACACGTCAACTTGTCTGATTTTTAGTCTTTACCTTTAATCACAATTTGAAGTATGGCGGTAAGTCTTCTCGAACTAAGAGTGTGGAACGGAAGCTTATACGTGTAAGATGAATCATGACGATCACCCGTGACCGACACATCTTCAAAGGGATCAGTTATTAAAGGTGGAAGCCCTCGTGCCAAGATATTGTCTCAGCAATTCCAAGGCAATGATACCCTTACATTTAGGTATACCACAATTTCCCTCTGAAATCATTGGTATTATTCATGTACAATTGCTTGCCTTGTCCATAAACTTTGCTTTACAAACTTTCAGTGAAAGGTGTCATAACATAATTCTGTAACTCCATTAGCAGTGATTGACTACATACATAAAGATATATCAAATTTAACGCTTAGCGCGTATAACTAAGGGGGATTTTAGCCTGGTGCTGTGTTATTCACTGCTCAGATACCAACAACACTCATCACCTATGGTTACGTATAGAGAAATAGCCATGACGAAAATAAGGTTTTCCTTTTCTTTGGCAGATAGACACACAACCCCTTTGAACACACTATAATTGACATGGAGGGACATGAAAAAGTTCATTACTACTACTAAACAGTGATGCCTTCGACTCATGTGGCACAAGATACCTCTATAGCAACATCAAACCTGTCTACAATTCCGTTATTGGGTCAAACAATAACAACCTGGAATTTCAAAGAGACGAGCGAGACGCTATACACCTGGCCTAGAGTTAATTTATTCAGTTGCCATTCCTGCTCCAGTTGAGTTATGTAAATCATTTTCCGACCTGTCTTGTGCAGTGTAACAGGAACAAACGTAGAGAAAAGGAAAGAGAAAACGAAAGGTGGCAAGCGGGGCACTGTATACCAAGGGCAATTTACAACATTACGTATGATAAATGAAGCAAATCCAACCTCCAGCCTCCGACAAAAAAAAAGGGAACTTGAGTTACTGTGTGTCGTGGGGTAATGACATCGGAATGAAGCTGAACTACCAAAGAAAAACAGAGAAAGAGATAGAGAAAAAAAAATAATAGCGTCCTGCGGGTCCCGAACATCTCGTCTAAGGTAGTGCATAATGACCATGCAGCGCGCTAAGCGACTATAAAGCCGCACGGCTGTCCCGAAGATTGGATGTGAAATTCATATCTTTATATCATTTACAACATGAAAAAGTTCATTACTACTACTTAACAGTGATGCCTTCCATTCATATGGCACAAGATACCTCTATAGCAACATAAAACCTGTCTACAACTCCGTTATTGGGTCAAACAATAACAACCTGGAATTTCAAAGAGATGAGCGAGGCGCCATACACCTGGACTAGAGTTAATCAATTCAGCTCCCATTCCTGCCAGTTATCTAAACGTACATGTTCCTACCTATCCTGTTACAATATAACAAGAACCAATGAAGAGAAAAGGAAAGAGCAAACGAAAGGTGGCAAGCGGGACACTGTAACAAGGGGCAATTCACAACACTAAGTGTGACAAAATGAATGAAGCAAACCCAATCTCCAAACTCCAATACAGAACAAGGGAAATAGAGCAGCCGTGTTCACGGGTTACGTATACTTGATAAAATAATACGATAAATGACATCGGAGTAAAGCTGAACTGCCGAAAAAAAAAGAAAGAAAAAACTCCTGCGGGAGTCGAACTTCCGGTATGGCGTCATGAACACCCAGCGCGCTAAGCGATTACGCCACATGACTGTCCTAAAGACCCATTGTGAAACTTAAATATATAATAACACTGTCGTGACAGTGTTGACTTGTGATGGCGCTATTCAACTTCCCACAAGTGGCCGCGTGGATTCGACCAATATAGAGTTGCAAAGAACAATCGGGAATCGTTCCGTACATATTGCATTCTCATTTTCAGTTTTTAACTACAAAATTGTCGACCTAATGAGGAGATTTGAAAATATAAAATGCATGATGACTACAGCTTATTGTCTCAGCAACAACAAACTTAGGTTTCAGAGGAAATGAAGCAAAATCAGCTGAGATAAAGGTGCTTAAACATTGTCAAGTCAATGCATGGTTAAAAAAAAAATCACCTCCCATAGACTTAACACGTAAACTTGTCCGATTTTGCGTCTTTACCTTTAAACACAATTTAAAGCATGATGACGTCATCAAATATCAAAAGTATGACAAGGACTTGGAAGGCAAATGTTCAAAGTAAAACATATCTGAATTTGGGATAATATTGAGCTTAAACAACAGAGATACGAGCAAATGAATGTCAGAAACAGTACCTTAAAAAATAATTCCACTTTTTTGATTTCAGATGATGATATGATGACGTCATAATGTATTTATGGAGATAGTGATACTTGAAACGTTATTTCCAATTCATATGTTTTTGTAATATGCAATAAAATCATAGGGTAACCAGACGTTTTAAAGAGCTATGGCGAAATAAACAAAGACATGTTTTTCGCTATATTTGCACATAGACGCGCCCACAAAATTTCAACTTTGACGCCAACGCATTCCTTTGTTGTATGTCAAAATTGATCGGAAATCAATGGATATTGTTACTTAATGTATCAGGAATCCAAATCTGTCAAAAAATGTGCATTTTCATTTTGCTTACGCGCACTGCGCGCGAAAATGTGCGGACGGACGCGAACGCGCGAAACGCTTAAAATTGTCTTAAACTTCGAGATTTCCCATTGGTAAGTTGTTTTGAGCCTTTTAACAATTTGACGCGCGCGTACGCGCGCGTAATAATATTCTAGGTAATTAGCATTAAAATGTGAGACGAGACATGAAAACTCGTCACATTGAGGACGAGTTAGGTGATACGCTTGTGGTCATCAGATGACAGTCATCTGTGATCGACAAAGAAAAGAATGTGATATAGGCACCTTAAAGTTATATTGAGCGTGCTTGCGAAACCGTTTTTGTAACCACTCGGCCACGGGTCATCCACGAAAATGGTAAGACAAAAAAAAAAAACACAAAACCAATGTAAAGATATAACAGGGGGAAAGTCAATGCCCACTCAACTAACGTGGCCGTGTGAACATCTATTGCATTGCTAGACGGAAAAGCGGCCTTGTAACGACTGAGGTCGCTATGCCATTTCTGGCAACTTGGAAAAAATACGTCCCGCAGACATAAAACCTATAATCGGCTGGTTTTGATACCTTGCCTTTAATCATAATTTTCAGTGTAATGACGTCATCAAATTAATAAACAATGACATCGTCTTGAAAGACAATTGTTCAAAGTACAACACCTCAGTCGTCGTCATTACATACTATGATCGGTTTGACAAAGTCAACCTGCAAAAGTTTGCTGCAGTCGAAGCAATGTGGTCTCCAACACACAAAGAAGAGGGATATGGCGTGTGTGTGTGTCTGTGTGTGTGTATAGGTGCGTTTATATACGAACGTGATTTCTACATGGACGAATATGTAATACAAAGTTGAGGAAAAAAACAGTAAATAGCTAAGTATTTTGTTTCGTGATCTTGTGGGGTTCGAACCCGCAACCTCACGTCTCTGAGACGTCGCCTTTAACCACTCGGCCATACGTCTCGACAAGAAAATATGGGGAACATCATGGATTTGAAAGACAGTTGTTCAATATATAACACATTCAACGTACGTTGCCAGTTTGCTATTGACATGACGATCTATCACACGAATATGAGGCAGGTATTATAACCTGTATGAAATTATTATAGGCATGGTTATCAAATTCCCCTAAAATTTCCTTATAATTGCCTTATTTTTACACACAGTTATGCTATCCCTTTAAAGGGGAAGGCTAGTAACTGATCAGTGGGAATCAATGGAAATGCTGGAAGATGATTGTTCCAATCCTTATGGGATTCATTCAAGAGTTCATTGTATATCTATTGTTGTGTGAAAATGATTTGCTTCAGAACGGTCTCATATTCAAGTGATGTGCAGATTAATGCACCGTCACTGACCAGGGACGCTAACCTGGAAGCACTAAACTGCACATTACTTGAATATGAGACCATTCTGAAGCAAATCATTTTCACACAACAATAGATATACAATGAACTCTTGAATGAATCCCATAAGGATTGGAGCAATCATCTTCCAGCATTTCCACTGATTCCCACTGATCAGTTACTAGCCTTCCCCTTTAAACTCGTCACAGTTTAATTAGAATCATTAACATCATACATTAGTACCATATTCAGTTCCATAGCTGATCACGTTTACTAATTAATTAGGATTAATTGTCTAGAATGTGTCATATGGCCAACCTGTATACACACGTATACACACACACACACAATGCTAAATGTATGTATCAAACATCTGTAACACAACTTTGAACTTACTGTAGGAATTATCGCTGCACTTATCATTCATACTTTTTATCACCATCTGAAACTCCACAAAAACCACTAATTGACAAATAATCATCAATACAGAAGACTGACTTAAAGGAACAATGCAAATACCTTTTTTACAATGTATAGCTTGTTACATGTGTAAATCAGCACAAAGTAACCACGACTACATTGTGTTACTGAATTGATATGAACAAATTTCATTTTGTTACAATATACTATATCAGTTTAAAAAGCCCAGCCTGCAAAATTTTGCAGCACTCGAAGTAATGCAGTCTCCAACGCAAAACAAAGGTATACTGTGTGAGTGTGTGCGTATAGGTGTGTTTACATGCAAACGTGTTTTCTACATGGACGAAGGTGTAGTACTCCATTGAAGAAAAAAAAAAAGTTAAAAAAAATAATTATTTTCTTTCGTGCTCTTGTGAGGATCGAACCCGTACGTGTGCAACCTCATGGTTTCTGAGACGACGCCTCTAACCGCTCGGCCATTCGTCTCGACGAGAAAATTAGAGGAACGTAAACTTATGTACGTGAAAGATGAATCAGGAATCGTTTCGTCCGCATTCCATTCTCATTTTCAGTTTTAAATTGCAAAATTGTCAACCTCATGAGGATATTTCAAAGAATAAAATGCATGATTACTGCAGATTATTGTCACAGCTACAACATACTTAAGTTTCAGAGGAAATGAAGCAAAATCAGCTGAGATAAAGGTGCTTAAACGTTGTCAAGTCAATGCATGGTTTCTAAAAAAATCACCTCCCATAGACATAACACGTAAACTTGTCCGATTTTGCGTCTTTACCCTTAAACACAATTTAAAGCATGATGACGTCATCAAATTTCAAAACTATGACATGGACTTGAAAGGCAAATGTTCAAAGTACAACATATCTGAATTTGGGATAATATTGAGCTTAAACAACAGAGATACGAGCAAATGAATGTCAGAAACAGTACCTTAAAAAATTTAATTCCACTTTTTTTATTTCAGATGATGATATGATGACGTCATAATGTATTCATGGAGATATTGATGCTTGAAACGTTATTTCCAATTCATATGTTTTTGTAATATGCAATAAAAACATAGGGTAACCAGACGTTTTAAAGAGCTATGGCGAAATAAACAAAGACATGTTTTTCGCTATATTTGCACATAGACGCGCACACGAAATTTCAACTTTGCCGCCAACGCATTCCTTTGTTATAGGTCAAAATTGATCGGAAATCAATGGATATTGTTGCTTAATGTATCAGGAATCCAAATCTGTCAAAAAATGTGCATTTTCATGTTGCTTACGCGCACTACGCGCGAAAATGTGCGGACGGACGCGAACGCGCGAAACGCTTAAAATTGTCTGAAACTTCGAGATTTCCCATTGGTAAGTTGTTTTGAGCCTTTTAAAAGTTTGACGCGCGCGTACGCGCGCGTAATAATGTCCTAGGTAATTAGCATTAAAATGTAAGATAGAGCGTGACCTGAACTTAATGTCCACCGAAAATGATACAGAAATTACCTTTATTTATGAAGTTATGATCGATCATGTAACATGGTCCGAAAATCACAAAATGGCGCCTAGATGACGTCATAGACATGTTACTATCATGAAAACCTTATTGTGGCTAGATATTGTCATGAGACATGTTCCCTGAAAATGTCATGTCATTCTGTAATGTCACTCTTGAGATATTGATGACACAAAATTGTCCAGAAAGAAAGAAGAATAAAAAGAAATAAAGAGAGATTTTGACAATCACAATAGGTGATACGCTGATAGCGTATCACCTAATAAAGCGTGACCTGACCTTAATGTCCACCGAAAATGATACAGAAATGACCTTTAGTTATGAAGTTATGATCGATCATGTAACATGGTCCGAAAATCACAAAATGGCGCCTAGATGACGTCATAGATATGTTACTCTCATGAAAACCTTATTGTGGATAGATATTGTCATGAGACATGTTCCCTGAAAATGTCATGTTATTCCGTAATGTTATTCTTGAGATATTGACGACACAAAATTGTCCAGAAAGAAAGAAGAATAAAAAACGAGATATGAAACTCGTCACTCTGACGAGTTAGGTGATACGCTTGGGGTCATCAGATATCGGTCATCTGTGATCGACAAAGAAAAGAATGTGATATAGGCACCTTGAAGTTATATTGAGCGTGCATGCGAAACCGTTTCTCTAACCACTTGGCCACGGGACATCCACGGAAATGGTAAGGCAAAAAAGAAATGTATAGATATTACAGGTTAAAAGTCAATGCCCACTCAACAATCGTGACCGCGTGAACATGTATTGCATTGCTAGACGGAAATGCGGCCTAGTAACGACTGATGTCGCTATGCCATTTCTGGCAACTTGGGAAAAATACGCGCCGTAGACATAAAACCTATAATCGGCTGGTTTTGATACCTTGCCTTTAATCACAATTTCCAGTGTGATGACGTCATCAAAGTACAAAACAATGACATGGTCTTGAAAGACAATTGTTCTAAGTACAACACCTCCGTCGTCGTCATTACAAACTATGATCGGTTTGACAAAGTCAGCCTGCAAAATTTTTGCAGCAGTCGAAGCAATGTGGTCTCCAACACAAAAAAGAGGGATATGGTGTGTGTGTGTGTGTGTGTGTGTGTGTTTATGTGTGTGTGTAGGAGCGTTTATATACGAACGTGATTTCTACATGGACGAATATGTAATACAAAATTGAAGAAAAAAAGTAAAATAGCTAAGTATTTTGTTTCGTGATATTGTGGGGTTCGAACCCGCAACCTCACGTCTATGAGACGTCGCCTTTAACCACTCGACCATACGTCTCGGCGAGAAAATATGATTAACGTAAACTTATGTATGTGAAAGATGAATCAGGAATCGTTTTGTCCACATTCCATTCTCATTTTCAGTTTCAAACTGCAAAAATTGTCAACCTGATGAAGAGATTTCAAAAAATAAAATGCATGATTACTGCAGCTTATTGTCTCAGCTACAACATACTTAAGTTTCAGAGGAAATGAAGCAAAATCAGCTGAGATAAAGGTGCTTAAACGTTGTTAAGTCAAAGCATGGTTTAAAAAAAAAATCACCTCCCATAGACAATACACGTAAACTTGTCCGATTTTGCGTCTTTACCTTTAATCACAATTTAAAGCATGATGACGTCATCAAATATCAAAAGCATGACTTGGACTTGAAAGGCAAATGTTCAAAGTACAACATATCTGAATTTGGGATAATATTGAGCTTAAACAACAGAGATACGAGCAAATGAATGTCAGAAACAGTACCTAAAAAAAATTAATTCCACTTTTTTGATTTCAGATGATGATATGATGACGTCATAATGTATTTAGGGAAATATTGGTACTTGAAACGTTATTTTCAATTCATATGCTTTTGTAATATGCAACAAAAACATAGGGTCACTTGACGTTTTAAAGAGCTATGGCGAAATAAAGAAAGACATGTTTTCACTATATTTCCACATAGACGCGCACACGAAATTTCAACTTTGACGCCAGCACATTCCTTTGTTATAAGTCAAAATTGATCGAAAATCAATGGATATTTTTACTTAAGGTATCAGGAATCCAAATCTGTCAAAAAATGTGCATTTTCATGTTGCTTACGCGCACTGCGCGCGCAATTACGCGGACAGACGCCCACGCGCGGAACGCTTAAAATTGTCTGAAACTTCGAGATTTCCCATTGGGAAGTTGTTTTGAGCCTTTAAAAAGTTTGACGCGCGCGTACGCGTGCGTAAAGATGTCCTTGGTAATTAGCATTACAAAGTAAGATAGAGCGTTACCTGAACTTTAGGTCCACCGAAAATGATACAGAAATGTCCTTTACATTACATTATAACAGAAATGTCTGTTATATACAATTGATTCTTTCCAGAACTTTTGATATACGAGAGAGAATAGATATAGGACGGTAATTGCATATAAAGGAAGCATCTTCTTTCTTGTGAATAGGTATAACTTTGGCAAGTTTCATTTTACTTGGAATAACACCAGTACTTAGTGATAAGTTGACAATATGAGATGAGTAAGTGGGGTAACAATATTCAAAACTACTTTCTGTAGAAGATTATTACTTATATCATCATGACTTACTGAATCACTACATTTTAGCGAATTAACAACTTGAATGATTTCACTATACGTTGCTGGAACACAAAATATAGAAAACTCACATGGTGTTTCCAAATAATACCTTAAATCTACCGTTGTGCCTGGCACCTTTGAAGCTCGATTAGGTCCAATATTTACAAAGTATGAGTTAAAAACATTTGCTATATATATTGTTTTATCATATACATGATCTCCATTCCTGAAACTATTTTGTGTTGTTGATTCTTTTGAACGACCAAGTACATCATTTATAATTGTCCATGTAGCTGTAATATTGCCATTCACAAGCTCGAATTTAGAAGCGAAATATGATTTCTTAGACAAACGAATAACAGATGTTAATTTATTCCGATAAACCTTATATCTATATATATTACTCAGAGTGGGATTTCTAATACTTGTCTTATAGTACATAATCCTTTTTCCTATTGACTTCAGTATTCCTTTAGTTATCCAAGGCTTAATTCTACGTTTACGTTTACATTGCATTTTAACTTTGGGTATATTTTTGTATAAATATTGAAAACATGTCATAAAAACATCAAAGGCTTCATCCACATTTTCTTCCATCAATACACTGTCCCAACGTTCATAGCTGAGATCAATATCTAAATTTGCTATTTTTTCAGTGGTAAATTTACGAGTCAATTGGGTTTCTGTAATGTTGAGTTTGCTTTGCTGCTTCATCTCAGAAAACACTGTAAATAATAGGTAAGTGGTCTGATATACCAGAGTAAAGAATACCTGACGAGGAGAAAGTGCGGCACACGTTGGTAAATATATTATCAAGAAAAGTAGATGTTTGTTGTGTAATTCTAGTCGGATTATCTATCCTAAGTGGTTCAAAAGAATTGGAATTTATATTATTTACTAATTGAATAGAAACTCGATCATTTGATAATAAATCAATATCAAAATCACCTACAACATGAACATTTTTATTCTCTCTACAAACACATGATAAAATCGAATCAAAATCTTGCAGAAAATTATCATTATTACTGATAGGAGGTTTATAAACTACTCCAATAATGCAATTTCTACTATTTTCATGTTCAACCTCAATAAATAAGAACTCTGCATTACCCTGGGAAAAATACATATCAGGTTTCAGCTTAAGCGACAGGGAATTGTTAACATACAATAGAACACCGCCTCCTTTACCATGCTTTCTATCGTTACAGAGAAGTTTGTAATCACTGATATACTAATCACTGTTGATGAATAACTTACACCTGTACGTTCTAATTTAGTCTGAAACACATTCATTGTACTGACATAATTCAGATTCTCATAGTTGCTCGAGACTTCTTTACGTTTTAAAGTCAGTGGCAAATACACAGACGTTCTCATTTGACCTTTGTTCTGCACATGCGCAAATCACAACCGTGAACTCCCTTATACATTGCTTTGAATTCACGTGCTATTATGATTTCTTCTGATTTGACTGAACAACAAATATCAACGTTATTCAACTTCACTTCCTTTTTATTTGGCAAATATTCTTTTGAAATACTGACTAATTGTCTACTACATGTATAGTATGCACGTTTTCAATATTACACATTGATTATGAAACTGACATTTTATTCAATTTGTATATGTCCGAAAAAGTATATACTTTTAGTATTCTGCATGCTATATTGTTCTTTTCTGTTATTGTTCAAATGTTCAGTTTAATCATTATCCTTGCATATTTGTGTTGATCCATATTTGTATATCATCGACGCTTACAGTTGAACGTTGATTGAATAAATTGGATGATTTTACTATTTTCTTGGCCTCTGTGTAATTTATCCTATCAGATATTTCACATCTCTTGAGTCAACGTACATTTCAACCAACATTATACTTTATTTGATCCCTCACATACCTTATATTTATTATTTCTAATTTGTTGTAATTTTGTGAATGTATTTTCTTACATATGTGTGCATACATGCATGTTTGTTTTATTTTAGTAGCATTTATGTTGTATATTATATAATCATTTATGTGTATCATATATAATTGCAATAGGGAGTACCTCACCCGACAAGCGTTCGCTTCTTGGTGTTACCCCAGGAATTCTTGTAATATTTTAACCTTGGTTTTTTTTTTGTTGTTGAAATGAATATGAATTGAATTGAACTACAGAATCTTTAAAAAGTCTCTTCAATAAAGAAAAAAGTTTATTACTGATCTTCCTTAAAAAAAAAAAAAAAAAAAAAAATGTCGGGAGCGCGCCATTCCATTAGTCGACCGGAACCCATTAATATGAATATTCAATAGGGTTGTTTATGTGTTATGGCTGATAATGTGTGAAGCAGATCTCAAAAGGCCGCCGCGCTGTTGCGCTCAGCATGGGCGTACTTAGTAAATCCGGGGGGGGGGGGGGGATGGGGAGGGGAATGGGGGGATTTATCCTCTCTGAAATTGAGGTAACGGACAGACAGGTAACAGAGCTGAACAGTATTCTATCTTGTAGGATAATGTATACATAATAATCAAGGCCTCGCTCGCTTCGCTCACTCGCGAAGAAAGTAATATCGACAAAAGGTATGGTCCAGACGTTGACAACGGCAAATAGCATAGGTTTACACGTAAACATGCTATGACGCGAGCAACTCGGTACCATCTGCAGATTATGTACGAAAACAAACAAACAATATACCGCCATAATTGAACCCCCCGCTTTCATTTCCTGAATCATTCCTGAAACGATGATGATTCTGATACATCTATGGGCATACCCAGGGATGATCAGGGGCGTCGAATCTATCTGGGGGGGGGGGGGGGGAGGGGCATTTGCCCCTCCCCTACGGAAATGCTGGGGGCAGACACATCATTTGTTTCCCAAGCAATTGCCGAGATGAGGATAAATCTCGAACTTTCTTTATGGAAAATTGACCAACTACCTCCAGAACTATGCACCGGATCGTTGCTGCTGGGACCCTTTCCATAAACTTTGTACACTTTTGATATTGACGTATGTCCTTAATTTTATCAAAGAGTGTGCAGCAGATCTTTCACTTACAACAGCTCCCTCACATGCAGAGACGTCGATGGAGGGGGAGGGGGATGCCCCCCTCCCCCCCCCAAAAAAAATGTATTGGGGACAAACAATTCATTTTGCTCCTCCTCGTAACTCCCGAGATGTGGAGATTTTTTAAACTTTTTTTTTGATAGAAAACTGTCTAAATATTTCACCCAAAGATGGCTGAATTTCATTTCTGAAAATACAAAATCTCCCTCACGTAAGAGGAGAATAGGCCTAACCCCTTCCATACCCTCCCCTTTCAGTCCTTTCTACTTAATACACTTTAGATTGACAGATTTTAAAATGCTTCATCTAAAGTGTGCACCAGGTCTGTTACATCAGTTTAAAAGAATGCAAATGTTCCGTGGGTGGGAGGAGATTTCTAGATACTTTCAATAAACGGGGGGGGGGGGGGGGGTCCCCTAAAAAGGTTCTAGGAACAGTACCCCCTGGAAAACCACCCTCCGGATAACTACCACCCGGATAATTACCCCTCAGGAAAATTCCCCCCTAGGGCAACTACCCCCCGGACAGCTACCCTCCAAGGGCAATTACCCTCCAGGGTAATTACCCCCTAGGACAACTACTCCCCGGACAACTACCCTCCTAGGGCAATCACCCCCCAGGGCTATTCCCCCTTAGGAAAACTACCCCCTGGATAACTACCCCTCGGATAACTACACCTGGATAACTACCCCCTCGGAAAACTACCCCCTGGATAACTACCCCCCGGAGAACTACCCCCTATGTAACTACCCCTCGGAGAACTACCCTCTGGATAACTACCCCCCGGAGTACTACCCCCTGGGTAACTACCCCCCGGAGAACTACCCCCTGGGTAACTACCCCCCGGATAACTACCCCCCGGATAACTACCCCCCGGATAACTACCCCCGGATAATTACCCCCGGATAATTACCCTCCGGATAACTACCCCCCCCCCCGATGATTACCACCGGTATAATTATCCCCAGGTTAACTACCCCTTCCTCCGATAACTAGACCCCATATAACTTCCACCCGATAACTACCCCCTCCGATAACTTCCCGTGAATGATTACCCCGGATAAGTAGGCCTATAACTCCCCCTCCCCTATATAACTGTCAAAAGGAAAATTACCCCCCAGGACAGTGCACCAATCAATTACCCCCTGGATAACTACCTCCCGGGTCATTGCCCCCCCCCCCTTTTAATAAAAAGAATATTATTACTACAGGAAACGAAGTTCTTTGTATCATTTGCCAGGAATCACGGAGATGCCATACTGATACTTCATCTTATGAAAACAACATCGTAAGGATTTACGATATGTATCGTTTGCATTTAGGACGATTTATGTACAAGCTTAATTCCTCCCTTCTGTATTTTGACTCTATGTTCATCAAAAACGAAACTGTCCCTATCCTACCCGGTAATCCAGTAAATGTCAATGCCTTTAACCAAAACTATTTTCGCTAAATCTGTATTTTCTTTTACTGTTGCGAAATTTCGGATTTCTCTTGATAGTAGTATAAAAGAAGTTTTAAGTTTGAATGCCTTTACCATTGAACTAAAGACATTTTGAAGAAATGTTACACTTCACTTTTAGCATTTTTTAAAAACCACAATCGTCTATCGTTTACCACAACTCCATGTAACACTTCTTAATTTTAAGGAGCTTATATCTCATGCCTCACGTGCCCTGGTTTTGACCCATCATCTTCCTCTTCCCTCTCGCTTTTCTCTGTCCATGTACCGTGAAGGTAGTCTATTCCTGTCATTCATTACTCACCTTTCCTCTTTCTCTCATTACAAGGGATTTATCTCGTGTGTGTTCATGTGCAGTGCACTCCCGTTAGGACGAAATGCCCAGGACCGACAGTTGTTTGTTTGTTTGTTTGTTTGTTTTTTTTTTTCGTTTTAGCGAAATATCGTTATAATAATATGCAATGTATAACGAAAAGAAGGAAACCACACATAAAAATAAATTCCTGTTTGTTGAATCCTCATCATACGCTGGAAAGCTATGTGAAATGGGAGAGTACCTTTTTAATTTCGTTTAAATATTACATTTTAAAAAAGAGCATAAAGTTGTTTGTGTTGTCACACATGTGTAGAAAATGACGGTGTAGGATTTGGTTACAGTTCGACATTCCAAAGGTTATGTTTTTATTTATTTATTTTTTTTTCACTTAACTACAGACTTGTTCGTTACTCCGAAGGCTCCTTATTCCGAAGTTTTGCCATTCCCGGGATTCCGATGGTTTGTTTATCTGAAGGTTCGCATTTCCGAAGAATCATTATTCCGAAAGTTCATAATTTAAGTTAAAATAATATATTGTTCATTTTCCGAAGGTTCGTTGATCTGAAAATGAAATGAGGTTCGTCATTCTGAAGGTTAACTATAAATCAAAAAAAAAAAAATGAGAAAGGTTCACTATTCAGAAAGTTCGTTGTTCCGAAGGCTTTTTCATCCGAAATGAAATAAGGTTCGTTATTCCGAAGAAAGTTTGTTAATGAAAAAAAAATAGACAGGTTAGTTATTTCGAAGATTTATTTATCTTCAGACGATTATAAGGATTGCAATTCTTAAGTTTTGTTAGTGTACTCACCTTTCTCCACCATGGATTAACGATTCTTTTTGTAATGTTCCGATTAACGAACGTTTTGAATTCCTATCATTTTCGGACTAACGAACCGTATAAGAATAAGAACCATATTTTATCATGGGATTAACGAACCTTTGGAATAACGCCAAAATATGCTTAATATTTCATTTCCGAACTATTACGGACATTTAGTTGTATCAAAATCTGTGTGTTTTGTATCAAAGGACTTCGGAACAATGAAACAAACCTTATCTGAATTCAGATTATTGTATTACAATAACGCAAGTTCCCCTCGGAAACTGTGCGTGATACACGGAGTGAACATACAATGATGTGAAGCGTTCGCTCATGCATGCAGAGACGCTATAAAAGTGCTTGTTCCGCTATGCATTTTCGAATGCGATCCGCATTTCGTTGTAAAGGAGCACATTTCTTTTGTTTTTCTTTGTCAGTGGCGCTCAGAAAAGACTGCTCGGTAACGAAAATTTTGTTATAACCGTCTTCGTTATAAGCGAATTTTGTACCATAGACTTTAATGGCGATAATTTTGGGACCAGAAGTTTTGCTTCGTTATAACGAAATTTCGTTATAACCGTGTTCGTTGTAACGGGAGTTCACTGTATCTTTATTTGTGTACTTCGTCTCTGTCTTAATTTGCTTTCTTTGCATTGTTTCATCAATTTTGTAACTATTTTACTGTTATACCGTTAACACTCATTTCAGAATTGCCCTACTGCATCATTGGGCATTAACAACTAGTACTTATCAAGGATGTGGGAAGAGATTGTCACCTCCTTGGTACGATCACCGCGGAGCATTACCTCCCTTGACAATTACTCCTTATTAAAATTAGGCTCCAACCAATCACCCCTCTTACAGTAACTCTCCCCCAGAAAATTACGTCTCTCATTTTTATTTTCGAACAACGTTTGCTATTTCATATCGTCTGGTTTTAGTCGAGACCTAACTTCAGGTTTTAAACATCTTTTGGGTGAGATAATTAGAAACCCCTTACGAAATATTAAAGAGCATGTTATTCCAAGAAGGTTTCAAATTTTTGTGAAAAAAAAAAATACTCTTGAAATGGCCGGGATAAAACAGAGCAGCCCTATAATGCAAAAAGGATTCTGTCAACGACAACTCTCTATAGATCTATTCAAAAAGAGGGTGCAGGACAAAAGACTTCGTTAACAACTAGGGGTGTTTTGTAAAAAAAAAAAAAAGAAAAAAAAAGAAATACCGTTAAACTCGTAATATTTTACTCTTTCTAATCAGACTAACTTATATTTGAACTTGATTTCAGTGTCGAGAACATTTAATTTGAAAGCTAGCACAATTCTACTTGTATGTAAAACAAGCTGTAATTTTACTCTTATGACAGATGAGGTCACCGTTTGATAAAAGTTGCCAGTTATGACATATTGTTAGTCCCTAATAATTTCAATAAAAACATGGGTTCTGCTTGATTGATAAGCTCGAGTCACTGACTTGTTACCATGGACCTGCTTTGATCGACCTACAACGATTGGTAATTGTGTGGAACTGACAGCTTATCAGGACTGATAACTTTTATAAAACCGTGCCCGGATCCTATCAGAAATTATGGCTTTAATCGAAGGGTCCCTCGCTAATGTTAAGGGAATATGAATTGCAGTGCAATCAACTCTCCTTTTCTTATGTTTATCGTCTAATGTGTTATAACGGTAGAAAATGGCAAGCCAAAAGAGTAAATGATGACAGTGTAAGAGAAAGGTGCATCTTCTGATATGGTGTTATGAACTTATGGAAAAATTACAACGGGTGGTAACTTTCGGGGGCGGGGTGGGGGGGTAGTAATCCGGGTGGTAGTTATCCTGGGGGTAGTTATCCGGGGAGTGATTATCCGGGTGGTAGTTATCCGGGGGGTAGTTATCCGGGGGGTAGTTATCCGGGGAGTTGCTATCCGGGTGGTAGTTATCCAGGGGGGTAGTTATCCGGGGGGTAGTTATCCAGGGGGTAGCTATCCGGGTGGTAGTTATCTGGGGGGTAGTTATCCGGGGGGTAGTCATCCAGGGGGTAGTTACCAAGGGGGTAATTATCTGGGGGGTAGATGTCCTAGGGGTAATTGCCATTGGGGGTAGTTGCCCTAGGGGGGTAGATGACCGGGTGGTAGTTGTCCTAGGGGGTAATGGCCCTGGAGGGTGATTGCCCTAGGAGGGTAGTTGTCCGGGGGGTAGTTGCCCTAAGGGGGAATAGACCTGGTGGGTAATTATCCGGGTGGTAGTTATCCGGAGGGTGGTTGCCCAGGGGGTAAGTGCCCGGATACGCCTAAAAAAAAGATAGCATATAAACTTCTCTGATTGAAATTTTCCCAGGTTACATCATAAATGTATTTACGAGATATTTTCATCTAAATTCTAAAAATGCAAAAGCACCCTCGTATGCAGGGACGTCGATCCTGGAGGACGAGGAGCGTGGACGGGGGAAGAGTGGAGGGGCAAAGATATCATTATGATCACCAATGATTTCCGAAATGAGGAACATTTTCTTGCGTTTTTGATAGAAAACTGGAAGGGTGGTGTTAGCACTCGCCATAGCCTTCTCCCTGCTCGCCTGTCCCCTCCCCCCCCCCCGCCCCTAAGCATAGTAGTAGACTGTGGTTACACTTGAACATAGACAGTTTTCCAAATATGCCACAAAATGTGTGCACCAAAACATTTAAATGCAATAAAAAAATACAGAATCTCCCTCGTGTAGGAAGGGGAATAGAGAATAGGGCTTATCCCCTCCCACCTTTTCTGATTGACACATTTCCAGATATTCCAACAAAAGTGTGCACCAGATTGTTGACTTTTAGTTCTAAAACTGAAAAAAAAAGCTCCCTCGAATATGGGAGACGTATCTTGCCACTCTCCCATTGATTGGTCTACTCTATAAACTTAGCATACTTTGGAGAATGACAATTTCCGAATTTTCCACAGAAAGTGTGCTTAAGACCGCTTTATTTGAATTCAAATAACGCAAAAACTCCGTCTTGTGTCCCCCTCCCACGCCACAAGTCACAAGTAAATAAAACGCGCAAGAACATGCTCAAACAAAACTATATACATCATCAAAATGCAAAAAGTTCTAACCCTGGGAGGGGGATTACCCCCCTCCCACACCATGATCCCCTCCTCCCACCCCCAACCCGCTCGCTCCGCTTGCTCGGGCTCGGTCGCGTTCATGATCTACAGTGTATGAATTAATACAAGAAGTTTTTGTTTAAATGATACCATTTTATGGACAAAATTGTTCAATGATAATCTACATAAAATGTACTGCTACCTTAAACATGTTGGACTGTTTCAAGTCGATAAAACACGCAAAAAAAAAATGCATCAAATGGCACCATTTACAACATTATTAGGCAAAAAGTTCTCACTGTGGGAGGGGGAAACCCCCTCCCACACCTTTCTCCTCGCTCGCTTCGGTCCATCGCATCTAACCGCTCCCCCTGAGATCAAATCCTGGCTACGCCGGTGATGGGCCTTCACAGTGATGTCGCACAGGCGAAGCAAGAGCTGAAACACCACGATGTAGTCATTTAATTATCTATTAATATTTCTTTTTATTAGTTGTTTTTTATACGAAAAAACCCACCAAATTCCACCAAAAGTGTGTACCAGATCGCTGAATTTCAGGTCTGAAAATGCAAAATCTTTCTCGCGTGGGAAGGGGGATATCCCCCTCCCACACCCTTCCCTCGCTACGTTGCTCCGCTCCCTCGCACAGATATTTAAACTCCAAGTCCCTCCCCCACCCACCATTATTAAAACGCAACGATGCGCCTGGGATGATTGCTTTATTGACTTAAATCAAGAAAATTGAAGAATACAATTCATGGCTACAGGAATACATCTACTACGTTATTACATACAAAGAAATGGATATCCATATTACCATTTTATTGAATTTGTACCAACTGAATTGAAACTGTGTCTGACATAAGAATTGTTTCAAGTGTCTCATTTGCATAATGGTTTTAATGCACCGAATTTATGAATCCTTTTTATTCTCAGTTTTCCATTATTTTGAGGTCCATGCACATCCGCACTTTGAATAGCACGATTCACCTTGCACAATATCAGACTAACACTCTTACTTTTTTTCGATTTTTTTTTTTCAATACCACTTCCTCACGCCACTATCAGTTCAAGCACACGCTTTCGATATGTGGTCTGATGCATTTTTCAACTTATAAAAATTTCGTATCAAATTACGTCGTTTATTATCATCGCCGACAATACGTTAGGTATGTACTGTATTTTCCTTAAATGTTATTGATGATGTTATCTAGTATTGAAAATGTAAAAAAAAAAATCATGATGTTACTTTGAATCTAAATAATGAAAAATGCAGAAATAAAAACAAACAAACAAAAATATATTATTGAATCTATTTGGGCATTATTCAGGGCTGCGCTATGTTTTTCAAAGGGGGGGGGGGGTCAAAATCGCCTGTCAATCCAAAAAAAAAAAAAAGAACATCCAAAGAAAAAAGAGAAATACAACAAAAAAGTCTCCATACTTTTAAGGTCTGATTTGCCGGCGAAAGTCAGCTGACAAGCAAAAAAAAAAAAAAAAAAACCAAAAAAAAAAACAACAACAAACTAACAACAACAACAACAACAAAAACAACAAGAACAACAAAAAAGAAAAACCAAGAACAAAAAGTCTTTATATTTTCCTGCCACTTCCCTCCCACTTTGCACGCAAAAGAGTAGGACATTCGATCCTGTAAAGTGTGTATGTGTGTGTGTGTGTGTGTGTGTTTGGAGGGGGAACCAAGCTTTACTCTCCCCCCCCCCCCCCCAAGGGCTGCGCCGGTCCGGTTATTGGTTTGTAATCGTCGTGATGGTAACTATCGCCGAGCACTCCCCCCCCCCCCCCCCTCCCCACTCCTCAGTACGGATTTACGCCTTTGGCGCTCAGCACACCTGGGCTCGCTTCGCTCTCCCATAACAGAGAGGGGGCCTTGACAAAAGATTACAGTACCTAGTTCCAAGATGATGACTCCGAATGTTATTGATGCAATTCTTCCAGGAGTTGGGGTTTTAGGATGTTAAATATGGCAGCCAATTTGATCAATATATGTACATCCAAAAAACCATCATAATGTTGTCTATTGTTAAGGTAAACAGATATACATGGGGAATATTGTGTACACACACACACATATATATATATATATATATATATTCATATATTGTGAATAAGTTAGTAATTACCTTTATAAAAGATAGAAAGATAAACAAGATACAAAGAAAACTTTCATTATAGTGCACAGAATCCTTGAAAAGATGAGATACTTTAGGGATTGTGTGCTATGGAGAAAATCACAGATAAGTACTACTTCGTTTAGGGCATACCATTATATGCACCCATGTGGGCACATATCAGGCAACAATGAATTGAGTATCTGAATATAAGAATGACCCAAGTACATGGAAGGCCTTTTCCAGTTAAAAAAAAAAATCATATCTGTTTTATTTGTCAAATAATTTTCTATTCAACTGTGATGGGAGGGCAACATTGTACTTACAAATTAGAACATTTAGCATTTACATTAATTGAAGAGGGGCCATTTTGTGTGATGGACTTTGGTTGTTCTTTAAAAATCATCTGGACTTGGGTCAGTCTTTGAATCATATACAGGATGGGCTGCCTGAGATGACAGGAGCGATGAGAGAGGGCGCTATGATATGAATGTAAAAATGATCCAAGTCCTGGACTTGGGTCATTCTTACATTCATTTGAGATTTCACTCATTCATTTCAGGCACTTCCGGAGGACCGGTAATTAGTGTTTATCATTTATACACAAGATGAATCCATGTATAGGCTACAATTTCCCATGTCAAACTGAATTTGGCCAAAAAATTGGACTTGGGTCGTTCTTATATTCAGGTTTTCACATCATATCATACATGAAATGTGTTCCAGAAATCAAATCCTATTCTTCTTAAACTGAATTCAGGCAGCCTTGTCAAAATTGAAATTTCGCGTCAATTGCGAAATAAAGTGTAAATATGAGGGAAAAAAATCATATCTTCATTTTCGTTAATGATTTCTGTCCAGGAGTTATGTTTCACAAGTGATGGGCTCATCACGTGAAATGTAATAAAATGTGCGCTTCCTCACTGTAATAACAATGGGTTGAACTTTGCACCTTTACGTGTTACGCAATTGTAGCATCTTTTCCAAACCAGTGATTGCTTCTTACGTGCAGCTTTGCACCTTTCTGATTTAAAAGGTGCAATGCGCATTCATCTTTTTTTCTTCTCGTTTATTTCAGATTCGTGAGATTCACATGGCGACTTCGACGCACTGGAATTCAGAGCCAGCAGCAGCAGAAAACTTAGCCAAATTTCTGTGTTGTATGCCCCATCTTTCACTTGCTGACCTCCAATGCGATAATCTGCCCAGAGAATTCTTCCAGACAGTTGTTTCGCAAACAACACGCACCAAGGTACAGTTAATGGTAAATGTTTGACTTTGGGACATACAACACAGATTGTTTGAATTAATAGTCGTTTCAAATAAAAGATACCAGATTTAGATTTGGTATTAAAGTTTCAAGACAGTATACAAGTAAACCACATAATTAATTTATGAAATTGCATGCAAAGGAAAATGGAACGTGACATTTGTTTATCCTGAGGATATGGAATCAGGATCTCTAACATTCCCGATGCCAAATGTAGCAGCTTGTAAAAGTATAGTGGGAAACATATTTTTTATACATTACAATCATGAGGAATGTCGCTGCTATACTCAGTAGTGAATCAATACAAGCCTATCGGAAGGAAATACTGCGATTAATTTCAGCAATTTTCTTCTACGAAAATATTACTTTCATCTTAAGCTGTAGATATGCGTATTATACACGCATGAATATTATATATATATATATATATATATATATATATATAGCGAAGAATCAAGAAATAAACTAGTAATGCATTATTTCGCCAATAAGAATGAGTTTATTGAACAACTCAAATTTTCGGTGGCCTCCACCTTCTTCAGGAGTCTCGACGCGGAATGTCAATACCAAAACATAAATTGAACATGAAGAGCGCGCACCCATATACACAGAATTGGTTGCTATGAGAGTGCGTACCCTTTACAATGATGTTGCCATGTAGACGCAATGTAGTCAAGGTACCCCACGCATAAGGAGGAGGACATTGACATGTTTATTACGTAACAATGGTGTTCAATTACTTTGTATTATCACATGTTAAGATATCGACATATGTACTCATCAACGTACCATAAGTTACAAAATTAGGTTAAAGAGCGCTCCAACAATCAAATTGTTTCATGACTTAAAATACAAAAATCATCGGTAGGAAGAAGTTGGTATAATAATTCCTGTTAAGAAACTGATGAAATCGTCAATTACAAAAGTCACAGTTTGGTGGTGTCTCGCTGAAAGCTAAACAGATTTGAACATGCAAGTGTGAAATTGATTGACTCATACAACTGAGTAATAGGATGACAGTGTGAATCCATCTACAGAAAATAATACAAAATAAGAGTAAATTGATTATTAAGATGGAGACATGAAATCATAATATTCGCTATAATTCGTCATAATCTCAGACAGAATAACCAACTAATTTCTCTATCACAACACCAGTGGTTGATTTCATGTCTCCATCTTAATAATCAATTTACTCTTATTTTGTATTATTTTCTGTAGATGGATTCACACTGTCATCCTATTACTCAGTTGTATGAGTCAATCAATTTCACACTTGCATGTTCAAATCTGTTTAGCTTTCAGCGAGACACCACCAAACTGTGACTTTTGTAATTGACGATTTCATCAGTTTCTTAACAGGAATTATTATACCAACTTCTTCCTACCGATGATTTTTGTATTTTAAGTCATGAAACAATTTGATTGTTGGAGCGCTCTTTAACCTAATTTTGTAACTTATGGTACGTTGATGAGTACATATGTCGATATCTTAACATGTGATAATACAAAGTAATTGAACACCATTGTTACGTAATAAACATGTCAATGTCCTCCTCCTTATGCGTGGGGTACCTTGACTACATTGCGTCTACATGGCAACATCATTGTAAAGGGTACGCACTCTCATAGCAACCAATTCTGTGTATATGGGTGCGCGCTCTTCATGTTCAATTTATGTTTTGGTATTGACATTCCGCGTCGAGACTCCTGAAGAAGGTGGAGGCCACCGAAAATTTGAGTTGTTCAATAAACTCATTCTTATTGGCGAAATAATGCATTACTAGTTTATTTCTTGATTCTTCGCTATATTGGAGCCAATACGTGAATTCGCAACATATATATATATATATATATATATGTGTATTGTAGCGAATTTTGGCCTTACGGGGTTGATTGTAGGCTCGTTTTCACAGAAAAAAAAATATATTGTGATCTTGCACATTACCATCACACTCTCACAATCCACTCCGCACATCACTAACCATAAACTCCCATCACATACATCGCACAGCAGACAATCAGCGGCAGTGCTTACAACTACAAAGTTGACATCAAATTCTGAGTCATGGAGAATAACATATCGTTACTGTGTGTTTGTTAAGCAGAGCCTGTGCAGTCGTCCTCCGAGAAGTCGGTATAACAAGTAAAAATACAAGCAATGTGTGCGATACCAAGCCAAGCCACCAGAAAGTTTAGAAAACATATCTTCCAAACAGCTCTATCTACACCCCATGCAGGGCAGAGCCCTTCTCCTACAGCTCTCTGGCTATCTACTTTCACTATCTACTACTCTAACTCTAACTCTCCAACTATCTCTGGATCTCAGAGCAGTGTCCTTTTATACCTTCTGCACTAAGACCTTTGTACCCGCTGCGTGTGTCCCTTGACATCGTTCATACCCCGTACACACTTTCGTGTTCACGCACACTGCACACCCTGGGTTGGTCCATTATCTTGAGAGGTGTGTCTCTATACCAATTTTGTCACATTACCCCCAACCGAGTTTGAAACGTCCTCGTTTCAAAGAAATACAGAAATTATTAAAGAAAAAATTGGGAACGATATACGGAACAAAACGGAAGAAAACAAAAGGCTATTTACATATCCTTTGATCCGCACTTCTCATCTGTAAAATGATAAGTAAAAGTTATATAACATATACCATCTTCAAATACATTGGCAAGCTGCAACATTCTGAGGCTTAAAATGTCTTTCGCAAGAGCTTCTAAACTTATATAATCGTGCACCAAAAGTTACACTTACAAGGCACCAAATAATACAAAAGCATTGACAGTTTTGAAAAACAAATAAAAGTGTCATGCAGCTTATAACCTGTACGTGTATAGTACATATTATAACACACAAACAAAAATATTATCCATTTCTATCTTTCCATATCAGTACTGACATGCAAATCAATACGAAGGGCAATTTCCTTCATCTCGTTCCTCTTCGAATTCGATTTCTGTTACGTAGGTGCGATTGATTACACGAAAGAGAGGTAATGAGCAGAAGTAGGTATAACTACCCATGTTACTTAAACGCAATGACAACAGAAACTCGAACTAATCTATTTACATAATGAAGACAGCAATTTTGAACATCTGAGGTAACATGTCTCTTAATCGTAACACTATTGTGGTGACAAAGTTAAATGTTGAGTAAACGTTTACAGCAAGTATTTCATATACCATTTTTCTTGATTGAAATAACAACCAAAGGCAAGATCGAGTTCACAGATTACCTAAATGAAAGTATTCCACCTTTAATTTGTTATAAAAATAGGCAAGATGACGTATTTTCCTTGCAAAGACATACCAGAAGCGGTCTATCAGTCTTACAGCGAAAAAATACAATTAAATCATCATAAGTTGTAAATGAACTTTGGTCAGAGAGTTTTGTGTACTGTACAATGACATAAATTGAATACCATGGTTTGAATCACACACTGTGTCATTAAGGTGAATTGCCTGCGTTTACTGTCGAGGAATGCGCCCCAACAGCATAACAACTTAATCTTAAATATATCAAAACACAGTATAATATCATATTTGTTCTCTTTCACGGAAAACAACATCAAGGTTCAAAGCGATATAACAAAACAAGCAAATTGCATAAATATCATTATACTTCATTCATTAACCTCAAATATTTACAAAATAAGTGAAAATGTATATTTCCTTGTCACTAAAGCCTACTTTGGCCAAAGACCTTAATATACCAATACATTGATATAACATACACGCATGAATACAACTTTATTTGTTTCTTCTTCCTTTTTTCCTTCATGATTGTATGTAATGAGAATGAAAAAAAAAGCACTCTTGATTAATTTACCTACCTCATCAAGCATTGTTTGTGCTTATCTTCCTTGAAATATTAAGAAAACCAAGTATCACCATCTGATTGCTGACCTTATCCTTATATGCAACAACAACAACAACAACAACAACAAAATGAAAATCAACAAAATATTCCCTTAATCTTTCATTCAATAATTTCATGGGAATGACTTATCCCAATCGGCTGGTACATATACTGGATATGAATGACTTGTTTCAAATCGCTTAAAGGGAAGCAGTCCTGAGATTTTCAAAGTAATGATAATTAAGAAGAGTAAAAAACATAACCTTTCACCAGTTTACACGCGTGCAAATGAAAAACTTTCACCGTACGCGATTTTTGAAAAATAATTCCTGCAAGCGATGGTGTAAGAGCCGGCAAAAAGATGCTACGTAGTGCATGCCCTACTCACCAAGTTGACAGCCGTGCCTCTAAAAACCAATTTAAGTGTTAAAATGATTAGTTGCAAATTTATCATATAATGTGAAAGTTTGTGGTTTTATTATTTCAAACAAAATATTTCAAGCTTAGATATATATAATTCATGAAAAATTGATATTGTTAACATAAATTTATACGTATTTTTAAACCAAATATACCATGAACTTGACATCAAATCGGCACGGTCCTTTTCTAGCTTCCGTCCGTGTTGCATACTTCTTAGCGTAGAAACAACTCTCGCGTGCGAATTCTTACCATACTAATGTACACAGTGCTAGTACTCCGTCTAGCTGATTTTGCCGAAGAGAACCTGTGCATGAGAGAGTCGAATTCTTCAAAGAAAATATTGTTTGTATCTCAGTATTTTTGTAAGTAGTCAGATATCGCCTTTCCTCGACGTGAGCCGGGAAGGGTAAACACAGGGGGTCGTAGGGATATGATTTCGCTCCACTTTGCCGTGCATGTCCAGTCGGCACTGGCAGCAGCTAGCTCAGTGGCACTGTACTGCAGTCCAACCCCGGCTGCAGCCCCACGGTAAATGAAACAAAGCTAGCAACTTTCCTTACCTCTCTACGCTTTTTCCCCTCGGTTCTCTTCGAAGTCGATGCTTGAGGTGTTTCTGTTTTATAACTCATGTGAGCAAATGGTCGGGATTGCATCTGGCTTCAGGAGTTTTCTCGGTTTATAACCGGAGGGCCACAGCCTGCCGGTCCACGTAAAAACATCGCTTCTCAAATGGTCCACGCACAGGTAGGTCACAACACGATATCGAGATTTTGTAGGCCCTAAGTGTCTTATGTTCGGCATCGTTGTACCGAGATTTCTCAGCTATACAGCTCATCTTTCACGATACTTTTGTGGGTCTGGGACGGGAAAAAAGGATTTTCCTGGGAAATTTTCTGCACGATTCGAGCAAAACTACTGATGTAAGATAACCTGACCAGACGCTAATGCGGTCGCCCCTACAGTGTACTAGCAGGCCTGTAGCTAGCTGTGTAGCCGTTTCTACCTACAATCTGTACGTACTAGAACGTATACATGAGCGGCGACAGGGCTGCAGCTGCGCTTGTGATACAGTAGACTGGAAAAGTGTGAAGGGCAAACCGCGTACGGGGTATCTACCGTAGATCTAGTTGTACCGTCCACACGTGTACTGTGCGACTATAATACACAATACACACACACACACACACAACGTAGAAACAATGTCAATTACTACTACACGTAGTAGCCACCGACGTGTTCATGCATCCGGGTAACTAGGGAGCGTACGGATAACGAGCAGAACACGGCTGGGAAGGGTTGTGCATCGGTGACGTCTGACTCTCCGCCAGGATTTGCTCATTAGCATATTCACCATGCAGATTCACACTTTTTCAACCAAAATTTACGAGCTTATTTGGTGATTTGAAAGTTTGTTTTCGGTGAAAGTAGTTCATTGGAGGTACCAACAAACAACATATTTTTTTTTTTTAATTTCGTAAGGACTGTGTCCTTTTAATACAAATGTTGCCAGAAAAAAATATTCGATTGTTTTGTGTTCGACAATGGATACTAAAATTTTATTCTCACATGCATTTTCATCGGCTTTCCCGTTGTCATGGCGATCATCTAGTTCTGGCGATGAATCTGCACCCGGTATTTGGTTGCTGGTTGGGTCGTCGATGGTGGGCTTGGGCAGGGCCGGTGGTCGGGAGCCATCCTCGTCGGAAGAGCTGCCTGGGTCTGGTTCCACACTACCTAATTCGTGGAGCATCATTGCCAGGGGTTTTCCCGTCAGTGGTGGCGACGTCGAAATGGGGGAGCAGTCCACATAGATTCATACCGGGCTGCTCCGTTGCTCACTTGGCAATCTGGTGGTGGTTGGTCGTGGCGTCCGCCGTGGTGATTGGGGGGACCTGCTCCTGCCCCGGCTGTGGAGACCTTCATGCACATGGTGGATGTGCCTCCTTAGATTACTGGACTTATTTGATGAATAATTACATTGAAGGCAGTCATACTCACCCTTATTGTAGTGGCACCGATGACGATACAAATCCTCCCTGTTCCGGCACACTTGATGGCATTTGCGACAGGTAATCACCCTCCCGATGAGGCGGCGATCATTATATATTTAGTCAGCCATCTGACAGGGATAAACAAATAATAATTCCTTCCAGTCACTGCAACGGCCTTAACCTACTATTTTACGAACTTTATCTGAGCATAACTCACCTTACTGGTCTACGTTCGTATGAATATATTCTGGCCTTCATCTGAGGCGTTTCGGATAGCGACGATTTTCATCAACATTGCCACTTTTACATTGGGAAGGAGTGTGAGAGGGAATGTCGACTGTATTTGATTGCAACTGTTCTGGAATCGCATTGGCCTGTGGAATCTCACTGGCAGCATCCAACTCATGTTGGGGTGATGACGCTGCCCTGTCTTCACCTGTTGCAGTGGCGGATTGAGGCCTTTGCAAAGTCCGTGCAGTCAGTTTCTCTCCTTCATATGGCTTGAGTCGGTCGCTGTGAACCACTAAAGGTTTTGCTCGTGGGGAGGATTGTATACGAAAAACTACATCAGATAACTAAGTGATTATCAGAAACAGACCTTTCCAGCGCAGTTGTAGCTCAGGTGAAACACCTTTTCTTTTGGAAGGACTGCACAGCCAAACAAATTCACCCTCCGTTAGTCCAGGGGAGTTGGTTCTTCGGTCATAGTTTCTTTTCTGACGCACTGCGCTTTTGCCAGTGCACACTTCTGCACGGGCATGTACTCTCGTCATTCGTCTGCGTAGTGCAGCCGCATAATCCTCTGGTTCCTCTTCATCCTCATCTCCCACTGTGATGGTGGTGAGGTCAATGGGAAGTCTTGCTTCCCTTCCCAACATCATCATGTTGGGGCTCTCACTGGTTGTTTCATTAGGCCTAGAACGGTACGCAGATGTTGCGAAAGGCAATTGCACATCCCACGTTCTCTGAGAGTAGTCCTGCTCAATTGGGATGACTAGTATGTTGATCAGAGTGCGATTAAAGCGTTTAATCATGCCATCAGATTTGGGGTTATACGCCGTTGTGCGGGTTTTCTTTACCCCAAGGAGTTGGCACACTACCTTGAATAACTGCGATTCAAAGTTCGAACCTTTCTACGAATTGATCTCTTGAAAGTGGAATCCCAAAACGGCAGACAAATTTCTCTACCAACTTCTTGGCAACCGTTTCTGCCCTAGCATCTGGTAGCGCGTAAGCCTCTACCCATTTAGTGTGGTAATCGCCCACAACAAGGATCCACTGATTCCCTGCCTCTGTCTTTGGCAATGGTCCCATCAGATCAAGTGCAATTCTCTCCATAGGCGCACCCACCCTACTCTGTTGCAGGGGCGCTCGGCGTTGCTTAGTAGGGGATTCCTTCTTGCGCACAAATTGCACATTCTAATGAACGAGCGTACATCAACAGCCATACCGCTCTAGTAAAATCTACTCTTCACGTTTGCCAGCGTTTTCTTCTGCCCGAGGTGAGCACCCAACGGGCCGTGATGCACGTCCCTAATAGCATCCGTCCGGAGCTTCTCTGGCATGACAATTTTCCTCTTGATGATTCTACCGTCGTCAGATTCCCATCTTTAACTTCTAGCTCGCTCCACTGGGCCCAGTATGTTTTCACTGCTGCTGATTTCTGTGCAATTTCTCCCTTCTCATGCCTGGCCTGGTCCTTCTCTTTTAGTTCTATTATGCAGTGCATGGAATCATCAGCAAGCTGAGCTTCTCGCAAGTTGGCTGTGATCATGGACGATTGAGTAGCGATATCTCTGACATTTGATCATACCTGCCCCTGCAAAGGAGGTGCAAGTTGAGTGTTCAGGATTCCAATATCGTCTTCCTCTCCTGTCTTCCACACTGCTTACATTTCGTGCGAGACAGTCCATCCGCATTAGAGTGGTTCCTGCCTGGTATGCGTTCGATGTGAATGTCATACTCGGCGATCTGTTCAATCCATCTGGCCAATTGCCCTTCTGGGTTACGGAAGTGAAGGAGCCATTTGAGAGAGGCAGATACTGTCTGAATTGTTTCAGACCAGTTATTAGGGCTAGCAGCTCCTGTCTGGCTACGCAATAGTTCCGTTCAGCTTCATTGAGCTCCCTGCTGAAATACGCTGTGACTTTTTCTTGCCCACCCTGTAGTTGGGACAACACAGTTCCAAGCGCATCTGAGCTAGCATCTGTATCAAGCACGAATTTATCCTCTAGAGTGGGGAAAGACAATATCGGCGCACTCTGCAGTCGTCGCTTCAAAGCCTGAATGAATCCTCACAAGCTTCGCTCCATTCGAACCTGACTGTCTTTGCTGTAAATTTGTGCAGGGGGGTGGGGGGCTGCCACTTCTGTAAATCCCTTAACAAATTATCGATAGTACGAAGCCAGTCCTATGAAACTCCTCACTTCCTTTTTTGCACTGTGGTCGAGGCCACTCAACTATGGCTTGCACCTTTGCAGGGTCTGTTGATACTCCATCGCCTGATACCACGTGATCTAAGTACGTCACTGACTTGCAGAACAAATGACACTTGCTGGGCTTTAGTTTTCAAATGGGCGCCTCTCAGCCTTGATAATGTCACGTTCAGAGGTTCGATCTCCTCTTCTACAGTTCGGCCATACACACTGACATCATCCAAGTAGATTAGAAGTATCTCCCACTGGAGTCCTTTCATCACTTTCTCCATGAGGCGCTCGAATGTAGCTGGAGCATTGGTGAGCCCAAACGGCATCACTTTCCACTTATACAGTCCATTTCGAACAATGAATGATGTCTTCTCTTGTGCATCGGGGTCTAGCGCTACCTTCCAGTACCCTGAAGAGAGGTCAAGTGTAGAGAACCACTTGGCAGAACCTAATGCATCCAAGGTTTCGTCTATTCGGGGTATAGGATAGGCGTCTCTGATCGTCACCTCGTTCAAATCGCGGTTGTCGACACACAACCTTTTTGAACAATCTTTCTTCTTGACTAGCACGATGTTTGCTGCCCGAGGACTCTCTGATGGCTCAATCACTCCACGATCTAAGAGGTCTTGCACTTGCCTTTCTATTTCCTGCTGGTTTCACAGCGGGAACCTCCTTGTTTTCTGTTTCACTGGCTTTGCGTCCCCCGTTTTGATACTGTGTTGCACAATGTCGGTGGGACCAATGTCCTGACTGTTCTTTGAGAACATGTCTGCATTCTCCACGAGACACATTTTCACCTGCTGATGGCATTGTGGATCTAGATTCTCGCCGCTTCGCTCGTGCAGGTCTTGTACATGGGGAGGAAGTTTATCAGAGTCACAGCATTGGGTTTGCACATGTTCCACATCTGCAGGCTATGTTATCATTACAACTGTAAGTTCTTCTTGGACTTCACACGTTGAGTCCCCAGGATTGAAATCTCTTACTGGAGTGACATCTTTCCGTGCATCCACCCGGGTCCTGCCAATTATCACTCCCTTCAATGCGACTTCTTCATCATTCTCTAATGGTTCAATAACAGCCGTTCCTGCCATACTCAAACCCTTATCAATTATCCGTCCAGGGACAATGGCCTCATGTCCTGCAGGTATTGTCGTGGTGCTTGCCACTTTGACTCGTGCAACAAAGGTTTCGCCTCTCTGCGTGGTGCATTGTATCTCTTCACGGTGTATTTGAAGGATGCGTCGATTGAAGTCGAAGATAACTTGAGATGGAAGGAGGAAACCCATCCCAAGGATTCCTTCGCTCTTAATGTCTGCAAATAACACTTTAACTGATTGAATTGTTATTCCAACTATGATATATACTCCCATTCACTTGCTTCTTCCTGTGAATGGAAAATGCTCTGGCTTGCATTTCTTGTCCATTTGATGGTAAATGCAGGCACTTCGAATTTTCAATCAAAAACCTGCATTTTGTTGACCTTATTGTTCCACTGACATACAATCTCTGCTTGGCACTAGATACTATGTTCAGGATAATGTTGCTTGGATCTTTGTTTATTGGCTGCTTTCCATTGTTGGGTTTGTTTTCTGCTGGCCCTGTGGGTTTTCTAGCCTGCCATCGGGCCTCCCGGCGGGCTGTTCTCCGTTTCCCAGTGCCTTGTCTTTTCTTTTCTTATGGTGACAGTAGCGAATGAGATGCCCTATCTCTCAGCACTTAAAGCATCTCCTCCCTTCTCTCTACTGGAGGTTTTCCGAATTTCCGTGAGTAGAAGGGGTGGGTGGCTGATTGATTCCTGCACTTTTCTGTGGGGCGTTCAAGTTCACATTGGCAAACAATCCCATTATTTGATCTTGCATGCGATTCATTCGCTGCGTCATCATCTCCTCCAATTTCTTAAGGCGCACATCTTCCTCATTTCCCAGGCCTCGGGTATGTCTACCCGACCTGAGACGCTCGTTCCTCCTTTGCATTTCAATCCTTTCTGAATTTCCTGTTTCAAGCGCTGCTTGAATGGCTTTATCTAGATTAGATGGTGCGCTCTGTGGATTCCTTCGCGGATTGTTTGACTCTCCACCGCGTCAATGTAGTGGTTTCTCTCCAACCTTTCTCTTGAATTTGCCGGAAGTTCTGGGTATGATTTTATGGTAAGTTCATGTATTGTCTGTCCCAGTTCTTGCAAGGTTTCTCTTGCGCCTTGCCTTCGATGTCTTAGTTCGGCTAAGAAATTCTCGGCTTGCTGACCTGTACCAAATCTAGTATTCGCAGCAGCTCATGGTATGAACATCTCACTCTACTGTCCACACCACTAACACATCGGAGAGCCTCGCCCTGCAAACTTGCCATCAAAAATGAGGCTGCCTCAAAGTCATTCCACCCATTCACTTCCTTGCACGCTTCGAAGTGATGTTGGGAATCTATCCGTGCCGCATTTCCATTGTACCTGTCTGGTACCAGAAGAGGTCGCTGTGGTTAAACATGTCCTTTGATGTCATGTGGAGCATGTGACATCATGGTCGACATTGGGTACGGATTGAATTCAGGCAGCATTGATTTGTTCAGGTCCAATTGCGCTGCGTGCAAATCTTGGGGAGTTGATGAAACAGGGGAAATCTGCTGTTACTGTGGTGCAAAGGTGACATTCCTACCCATTGGAACTTTCGACGCATCAGAATCACATCTAATAGTTCCCTTTTGAACATTGGGAGTACCAGGTACATTAAATCTAACCTCAGAGTCCGTGTTATGACACTGAACCTGTGTCAACGTGTCAGGCCGTCGTGGACTTCCCACGGTTCCTCCTGAACACTCTGGTTTCATTTCGGCAACACATTTCCTTCCCAACTCTGCCTGAGCTTGCACTTTATGCCACTCCAACAGTTCCTTTTCAAGTCGACACTGACTAATCTTTTCTTTTAGTTCAGCCAATTCTCTCTCAAGCTCCTCCACATGCCCCGTTTTTTTTCCATGTTTGTTTCAATTCATATGAACCTTACAACATGAGAAACTTCAAAACACATTAAACATGTGAATAATTGGCTATCACGGAGTGTCCACTTTTATCGAATTACACTACTATACGCATTTTGGCATCCATCCAATAATCAAAACATAAATCAACACTTTCAAATTCATTGGTATACATGAGGGGATTTAGCCCACCACACTTTGCACACTAGTCAATAGATAAAAAGCTGTCAGTAATTTGGTCCTGTAAACCAAAGTTGAAAATCAGGCTTGCACAATGAGCTAGCAAACTAATTTCATAATTCTATCTCCCTATTTCAGCTCGCAAATCGAGCTGACAAATTGAGCTCGTAAGTCGAGCTCCTTAGTCAAGCTTACAAATTGAGCTCGTCAAAACGAGTAGACAAATTGAGCCTGCATATTGAGCTTAGTTAATCAGCTCACAAAATGAGCCAGCTCAAATTTTGAGCTATAGGATCCCGCTCACAATTTGAGCTTTGAGCTCACAATCTTAGCTTGCAAAATGAGCTCGCAATTTGAGCTGCAAATTGACTTCACTATTTGAGCTGATAACTCTAGCTCACAAATTGAGCTACCAAAGGAGCTCACAAATAGAGCTCTTACACTTTGAACTTCTCAAATGAGCCAGCTCATAAATTGAGCTCTGAAGTGGGCGTTGCTCTCTCTACACACGTTGCCACTTGTGATATTGCATCAATTAGAGCCATCTATAGGCATCTTTCAGAGCACTTTGCTTCACTTCTGAGCACTTCTAATTCCATATCATATCCTGGTCGAGATAACGTGAGGTTTATCAGTAATGCATCAAGATCCCACCGCTGCTACCATTTGTAGCGAATGTCGGCCTTACGGGGTTGATTGTAGGCTCGTTTTCACAAAAATATATTGTGATCTTGCACATTACCATCACACCCTCACACTCCACTCCGCACATCACTAACCATAGACTCCCATCACAAACATCGCACAGCAGACAATCAGCGGCAGTGCTTACAACTACAAAGTTGACATCAAATACTGAGTCATGGAGAATAACATATCGTTACTGTGTGTTTGTCAAGCAGAGCATGTACAGTCGTCCTCCGAGAAGGCGGTATTACAAGTAAAAATACAATTAATGTGTGCGATAGCAAGCCAAGCCACCAGAAAGTTTAAAGAACATATCTCCCAAACAGCTCTATCTACACCCCAGGGCAGAGCCCTTCTCCCTTCATCTCTCTGGCTATCTACTTTCACTATCTACTACTCTAACTCTAACTCTCCAACTATCTCTGGATCTCAGAGCAGTGTCTTTTTATACCTTCTGCACTAAGACCTTTGTGCCCGCTGCGTGTATCCCTTGACATCGTTCATACCCCGTACACACTTTCGTGTTCACGCACACTGCACACCCTGGGTTGGTCCATTATCTTGGGAGGGGTATCTCTATACCAATTTTGTCACAATCATATATATATATATATATATATATATATATATATTACATAATGTGTGTATCAATATATAAGATAACATGAAATATTAGATAGAAAATAAGAATACTCATAACGGACTGAAAATTTGTTACAACCACCTTTATTTTTTCTGGGCCCTGTTTTATCAGGATAAAGTTAGCGTTGATTGTGAAATCAACGCTAACTTTATCCAACTTGAAGTCCGCTATAACTTTAAATCAACTGTAAGTTTCCGTTTTACGAAGAGACTTAATAGTCGATTATAGTTATAGCTCATCACCATGACTAAATTTATTGATTTAGTCAAAACAAAAAACACGGGACGAGGCTGGTTTCCGGTACTGTCTGCTTAAAAACAATACAATACATTAAGCAAAACAACAACAACAACAAAAAAAAAACATGAATGTTTGCCATGGCCACGGAAGCGTAGTCTGCTAGTGCGACGCAGTATTATTAGCACTACAGCCGCTGAATTAGAAGTAGGCCTATAAGTTTGCAACAGAATCGCAAAATACGCCGTTTTGCGTTGTATATATTAGAGAGCTTTAGATTTTAGACGCGCGGACGTTCAAAGGAAAAAAAAAATGTTCTGAGCGTGCGCAGTAGCGCGCGTAAAGTCAATCTATTTTTAGCTTTCGTCGCCTGAGTTTTTCACTACGCGTACTGGGCTATTTTCACGTCCGCACAGTTTGCGACGTAGAGAGCTTCTTCATGTACTGATCATATGGGGCGCGATTGTATTTTTATACGTTGCGTCCCAGCGTAATCGAAAGCTACTTTTCCACACAACGCAGGGAGAGGAGAACGTCCAGCGCAAGCGTCGGCTCAAACGTCCGCGCGTCAAAATCTAAAGCTCCCTAATGACGGTGAAGAAAGTAGGTCGATAGATCCAGCACATCTCGAGCTCAACGAAAGTCTGCATACGCGCGTACCGTTTATTCCGCACACTACGTAGGATCTCAGTAAATCTAATGTTATAACACTCAAGTATTGATTGGCATGGATCTAAACGTACAGTATGACTCCGGACCTGTCCAAGGTGAAGGTCGTGTAGGCATGCATTGTTTCAAGTCTTAAATTCAATAGGCTGAAGTCATGTGTGTTTACGTGCAGGATTATGGAAAATTGTGAGAGTGTGGAGAGTATGGTACAGTAGCTTGTTTTTACCTCTACGGCGCAGATCAGCTTTGTAAAGAATAGATCGCGAGTCTACATCAACATGTCGAAATTCTAGACTTAAGACGCTCTAAAGCAGTACGTGTTACGGTAAGTACAAACGACTCGCTGAAGAACGTTACTTAGGCCTAACGTTAAGCCTATTACTGGTTAGCCTAACTTAGATCTCAAGTTACTGTCGTACTCGGTGCTATAGAATCAAACTCTTTATTTTCTGTATAGGCCTACTAAACTCTCAATTAGTATCTATTGACGAACTAGCTATACGTAGACCTACGCAGGTCAGAAATCACTGGTTTCCTCGCATAATGGGTTCTTTGGCAAGATATGCATTGCACACAGACGCGGTTCCAGTTAAAGTACCGTACTCGGTTACTTGCCCTTGCTGGCGATGGCTTGATTGGCGGGCGGGCCGAGGCGTCGGGCGCGCAGGCTGGGATTGAGACTGCTGTCTCGGGTGTTTCCGTGCAGCAGTCGCGTAAGCAATGCGTGCCGATCGTGAATTTCATGCCAGGAAAAGACCATAATTACATGAAAGAAACGCAACAAAATGTTAGAGAAAGGTGAGCAGTTAACTCTTTATGTGCCACGTTCGCACGTCCGACTCAGTCGACAAAGCCGCCAAAACCGATCGATAAATCACTGATCCGCTAATCCCGCGGCACAATGAAAGCGTCTCGTGCTTTTTTTCCTCTCATATCCGGCTTTCATTCTATGTGGTGATTGACTATCAATGTTCCCAACTAGATTTGCTCGTATATTCAAAGTTTTTGTCACGGCTTTACAAGCAAAAGTCATGACTTTACAGTAATGTAGCAACTGGTCATTCAAAAGAAAAATTTAAAATAGATTCGTCATACAATTTATATCGAAACAAAGCTTGGCATTCCTTTTTAACTATGCCTACTAGTATGCCCGTCTTAACAGAAATTTGTAGGAGTTATACAAATTGGAAAAACAGAATTCTTTCTCAGAGCATGACTACCTTCCTGTCTCAGAATAAAGTGGCACACAGGGGGTTTCCACCATGGCACATAAAGAGTTAACAGACGAACATTTGTGACAAGACCCCAGCTCGACTAGGAAAGTGTGACAGTCATCTTTCTTCTGTAAATTGCCTTACAATTGAGTCTACCTAGACTGTTTCTACTTAAAGTTGATATATCAACTGTTAAGTTAATCATGGATTTGGAGCGGTTGAGAAAACTTATACATGTATGTTGATTTTGGAGGAAATTATTTTTTTTCCAACTGTGGGTTTCTTGATAAAACGGAATTCAAGTGAACTTGGAAGTTAATCATAGATTGAGTGGACTTAGAGTTGATATGAGAAGTTAATCATAGATTATTTTGACTTAACGTTAAATTTATCTTTTGATAAAACGGGGCCCTGGTCTTTCAGGCGTATAATGCATTATTGACCTCGTCCTTTTTATGTTTTTGTAGTGGAATCAAAATGTATCTTAACTGAAATTATATTATATATGTAGGGTTGGACCTACTACTCATCGACCGCCTAATGTTTATTTGCTTGATAAGAATATTTAACACTGAAATTCATGTAAAAAACTTGACCTACGTGATTGAGAAAATCCAGCTCTATCAAATGCCGTTGTTCCCTTTTCGATTCGAAGTTTCAGTGCAAAAATATCGCCGACGAACTTGCGTGGCCTCGTTTCATCTCCCCGCGGTAAATCGCGTTATTAGGATCGACCGCTGTTTTTGCATTGACAATGCTCGCAAACCGAGTTGTATTGAACACCGTGTTGTACGAAGCTTTTAGAAGTCTTTCAGAAACTTCCATAGACATTACATTGTGCTGTCATTACGATTCGGTAAAAATATTCATTCGAAATTTTGTCCTTGATTAAAACCATTAATGAACAGTGAATTATCGCGTTTTCCCACACCATCCTCATCTTCATTCAAAGCCAATCCATTTTTATGTGCTTTGCGCGCAGAGAACTGCGTACTAACGTGTTCAGTGCGCGAATTATACGCGGTCGGTTTAAAAGAAGGTGGTCGATATGTAGTAGGGCTACCTTATATATATATATATATATATATATGAAGAGTTTGTTTGCAAAAAACCGATAAGTCCATATTTGCCAAACGGAGATATTTGCGATTAAAGGTCAAGAAAAATAAAGAGAATAATAAGAAAATTTTTGCTTCTTTTGACCATAATTTCAAAAATGTACCTTTATATCGTCGGTGTTTTCACGAAGTGGCACGACCGGCCAAAATCGAGTAAATTTTCGATTTTAAGATTTTTGCATGTTATGATAGTAAATACCGAGATCTACAACCTGACAAATTTTTGGACCTCAATCTCAAATAATTACGTAATAATAACGACCGTGTCACTTCGTGAAAACTTCGACTGGTCGGTCTACGATTTTCACGAAGTGGCACGATCGCGGGTTGATGGTGCGTATACGCCGGACGTCATCATAAATCATTTATCCGCCAAACGTCCTCGTACGCGCGCGTCTAAAATGGCTGCGCCCAGAGCAACGGAAACTAGACGGATGAAATCGGTAAAGTTACATTTCGCTCTGTATTGACACTTTAATTGTTCGAATTTTTCACATTCTTGAATGTAGATTTATGAATGAGGGATTAGAATATCAAAACAGCGTAAATATGTATTCTTGCAGATCACATTGACTTTGTTTGGTGCTGTCCTAGGTTCGTTATCTACGTGTGCAGTCCCACATCTATTATTCGGTGTAAGTGGAGAATAGGCAGGGAAAGTGATTCGAACTAAAGTCAAATGAACACGTCTCACATTTGCATCGAATCTTAAACGCACTAACTGGTGATATATTGTGAAGTTTTATTGTTTCCTGTATTACGAGCTCAAATATGTAATGCAACGACCTACTTCCCAGGTGGCAGGTAGACTGATTTAACTCTCTTATCTTGCTTATGTCTGAATCTTCCTGGAATTTAGATCCATTTAAGGGAGTCTATATCTAGGCCTACAACTTCAAGATCTAATTAAGATAGTTAACAGTGTTACAGTGTTAATAGTGTTCTTGACCTGTCCAGGTTACCTGTCCAGGTTACTCTAAAAGTGATGTTATTTCACTGACTACCTTTGAATTCTCAATGAAAAAAAAAAATGATTTTAGAGTTACTTCTGCTAAAAGTCTTAACATTAAATCAGGGAGGTCCTCTTCCCACCTCCCTGTCTAAATTCAGGCGTTACCAACAACAATGAAGACTTTGATAATGTTGTCGAGAATACCGTAACAGCAAATTTGATTTGGATAGACAACAATTAAGCAAAATGCAACGTTTTTGCTCAGCACCTGAATTCATAAATTGTTCTATTATGCTATATTATGAGCCTAAAAGCCTCAATTTGGTCGTAATTGGCCTATACGTGGCAAGTACTTTTGCCTTAGTTTGCAATTTTTCGTTTTGTTTGTTTTGATTTTCTACAATCTATGGTTCTTTGAAACACTAGGGTTTGTTTTTTTTCGGGGGGGGGGGGTGGAGGCTGGGGATTGGGAGCTGGGCAAATTGTAAAATTAAACCAAAGAGATGTTCATTGTTCATAAACTTCAGATTCTGGTAAGCCGTAGAATATAGACCTGAAAGGGATTGGGGGGGGGGGGGGGCAGTGTGATGTTTTGCAAATCTGTGCATCAATTTTATGATCTTACAGAACTGGTAGTGATGGAGTTTCATGTGACTGACATCTTTCATTCATCTTCCATTACAAACAGATATTGAGGCCTTTGTGTGGACAACCCAACAACTTGCAGACTGGAATGAAATGAGTGCTGTCCTTCGATGATGGGCAACTTTACAGTATTGTACTCCATACCGCATTCCTGCAGATTTCTCCTATCATCTCAAGCTTGAACAAGACCCGTAAGTTACATTGATATCTGTCAAGGATTTAGAGTAAATTAGACAGACCAGTGTGTAATAGACAGTGCAGGCACTCTACAGTGTACTAGTAGTAATAATATTACTAATATGATTTGCCACATACTAAAATAATTGTTTTGATTAACTTTGAATTCTCAATGAAAAAAAAAATGATTTTAGAATTACTTCTGCTAAAAGTCTAACGTTAAATCAGGGAGGTCCTCTTTCCACCTCCCTGTCTAAATTGAGGCGTTACCAACAACAATGAAGAGTTTGATAATGTTGTCAAGAATACCGTACCAGCAAATTTGATTTGGAATAATGGATAGACAACAAGCAACAAAAAAAACAACAACAACAACAACAACAAAAAACTCCTGTGCAACGTTTATGCTCAGCACATGAATTCATAAATTGTTCTATCATGCTATATTATGAGCCTAAAAGCCTCAATGTAGACGTAATTGGCCTATATGTGGCAAGTACTTTTGCCTTAGTTTGTGATTTTTCATTTTGTTTGTTTTGATTTTCTACAATCTATGGTTCTTTGAAACACAGAGGTTTTTTTTTTGGGGGGGGGATGGAGGCTAGGGATTCGGAGCTGGGCAAATTGTAAAATTAAACCAGAGAGACGTTCATAAACTTCAGATTCTGGTAAGCTGTAGAATATAGACCTGAAAAGAATGGGGGGGGGGAGGGGCAGTGTGATGTTTTGCAAATCTGTGCATCAATTTTATGATCTTACAGAACTGGTAGTGATGGAGTTTCATGTGACTGACATCTTTCATTCATCTTCCATTACAAACAGATATTGAGGCATTTGTGTGGACAACCCAACAACTTGCAGACTGGAATGAAATGAGTGCTGTCCTTCGATGATGGGCTACTTTACAGTATTGTACTCCATACCACATTCCTGCAGATTTCTCCTATCATCTCAAGCTTGAACAAGAACCGTAAGTTACATTGCTATCTGTCAAGGATTTAGAGTAAATTAGACAGACCAGTGTGTAATACACAGTGCAGGCACACTACTAGTAATAATAATATTCCTAATATGATATGCCACATACTGAAATAATTGTTTTGTCTTACTCTTTCTTTAATTACAACTGTATTTGTAGTTTTATGAATGTGAAGCACTGACATAACATGGAATCCAACATTTTGACATCTAATTATCTGTAGTCATGTTGCATTTTGTTATAAAGGCAATGCTGTCCCTCAGTCTCATTTTGATGTGGTAGCAGTATGCATTTCTTCAGTGTCATGTATCTTTCAGGACTGTTGTAACTGTAGTTTTTTATTGTTAGTTTGATTATTGTTGTGTTTTTATTTTTTCATGGGGGGGGGGGGCAAGGGAGATGAGGAAGAACAGTTATATACTCTGTACTGATATGAGATACCATCAACTTTGCAAAAGTCAATGGCACATACTGTATGACAAATTCTTGGCAGAGACGATGAAAATGAACTGTCTTAATATACATTTATAGTTTTACTCATGTCAATGTGTTTTTTTCTTTGTTCACTCAGAAGTCAAATGTCTGAGACATTACTTACATGGAATTGACTGTGTCACTGATTTTTACTTGTGATGTCCTGCTTTCTTTATTCTTTACTTTAGTTCTGCTCCTGATTCTAGTCAACAATGTGTTCATTCACCATTTCGTCTGGCGTAGCATCCTCTTCTTACTGCACTCAAAGGTTACATTGTGCACCGTGCTAAAGGTGAGCAAGATCAATAAACAGCAATCCATGCAACACCTTTTCATGTAGTATTTGGTTTTATTTTGTCATAGACAATTACAAAGAAAATCCAGTGTCAATGGACAATTACGTGTAATCCTACTACAGTCTTGTTATGCACATTGTCACATTGATTTAAACTTTATGATTAGAAAAAAAATGCATTAGCACTTTTGAGTAAAACATTACCAAAGTGTTGATATGAAAGGAACATTATCATATAATTATTTTCTTAGGGAAATCGGTGTAGTTTTAGAAATGTGTAAAATTAATTAAGAAGTATGTTATGACTGTTGTATCAAATGTCATCATTCTCCTCTGCAATGGAGAAGTAACATTGTCTGTGAAAAACAATTGTTCCTCTTTGCATAGGGAGAGAAGCAGATAACAACTGTCTACTGGAGAAAGCCAAGAGAAACCTGAAACAGCTACAAATGACTAGGGTGGCTGAGCTGAACATCTGCACTAAAATCCAAGCCATGGGATCATTGTGGAAGGAGATCATAGCAATATTTCACCACAATCACAGAGTTGCTCCACACAGCAGCATCAAACTTTTCACAAGAGTGTGTGCTTTATGAACGGACAGGCAGGTTCTAGCAGAACATTTCGATGTTCTTTTTGATTTTCTATTTAATGACTTTGGGTTTGTATGTGTGCAAAAATGGGGGGGGGGGTAGTGGTGTCATAAAGTAGGACATCATTTTTAATAATGATAATGATAATAATAATGATAATAATAATAATAATGATAATCATCATAATCATAATCATAACAATAAAAATAGTAATAATTATAATAATCAACAGTGCTTATATAGCATATGGAAACATTCTGTATTATGCCTTTTGTGCTCAAGGATAGAAATGATTGAACAAAAACATATAATTGCAATTACAATGATACCTTTTTTCACGTTTAGACTGTAATGGTAGAGACATTACAAGCAAATGTATGCCATTGCTTTTTTATTCAGAATAACAAATAAGTCACTACCTTTTGAACGAAGGTTTCTCTTTGGTGTGTTTCCTATTTAAAGTAGTTCTTTCAAATAGTGTGGATTCCAAAGTTAATATCAACAGTTTGATCTGTATATGAATTTTGACTGGAAGCTAGTGCAAGCTTCTTAGCACTGGTGAAATTTTTGTTCATTTCTTTTTTTTTTAATTTGGACACTACTCTTGCAGCAGAGTTTGGAATAGCTTGTAATCTCTGTATCTGTTTGACTGACAATCCACAAAGTAATGAATGACAAGATCAACCTGTCACATTAAGAAACCATGAACTGAATGTACTGCTGTGCGTTTATCAGTAAAGTCTCAAATTTTCAAAATATTGTATGTGAAAGAATCAAGGAGACATTAAGGGACATTAATCCTACATACAGTATCTCTCACTGTCACCTTATTCACTGATATTACTCTTGATAACCATCAATCCACGGGTCTCTCTATACTGCTTTGTCACAATGATGCCATCCTCAATTTCCACTGTATTATGCTTCCCCTCTCTGACTTTAAACAGTGCTTTTCACAACAAAACCATAGCTATGTCAAATACCATATAGATGTCTCTTCTTTTACTTTGTTTATGAACCAGCTCTCCCATCAAACGATTCATTTTGTCTCCCTTAGCCCAGTCACCATTAGGCCAAACCCATAAACAATTTTCAGTATTTTTAAATTATGCCTACCCCAGCACCTGTGACACCCACAGCAGACATAAACTAAAGTCAGGACCAAGTCAAGTCAAGTTGTGCAAATTAGAAAGGTATTAGTAGACTGCAAGAGGGATATAAACAATTGGATGCTTACATTTCCTCTGCTTGCTCTCTCTCTGCAACTAAAAAATGCCTAATAAACTTTGACAGAAAATGTTTTCTTGGATGATAGATGTACTGCAGTACATAGCCATATTATTGCAGTCTGTGTCCACATCAGAAATTATGGCCTAGACATCATTATCTATGTCTTTTTATATTGTATATTTTTGTGGATTTTACTTTTGAAACAATAATGAGTAAATGCAGATCTGATAGCCACTTCTTACTGAGCTTAGATAAGGAACTTTGTATATGGTATCCTCTAGCAGTGAGAGAAAAGAAAGGGAAACATGAGAATTTTTTATCTTGCAAAATAACATGGTATGGTAATGAATAAAATTTCAGGCACATACTGTGCATAATATGAGTGCTTACAAACTTTTACAAAATTAGGGAAGATCAAGACTGCTTGCAGAAGATTTATAATACACTTTGTGAACTGTCACAGCACTTTAAACATCAATTAGTTCAGTCACTGTCTACGACATTGTATTGCCTTTAATATGAAGAAGGTTATCCATACCAAATCAGCTAGTGTCTTTGTAATTATGTACTTGTATTCATATCATCAAATTCTAGATTGATTATAAAGTCAATGTTTGGTAAATAGCATTTGACCAGGTTGAAGTTAGGTGATGGGATATGGAAGGAGGTGGAACATTTTGGTCATTATTTTGTAAGATTTTGGGGCTTTAAAGGCAAGAGTCAGTCTAGTCTCATACGTCTGAATAACATTTTTGAATCTACACAAAAAAAAAATGAAATATTGTAGTACCCTGAATGCCATGAAATATAGATATCATCAAGGTGGATGATACATACAGAGCTTGGTATAAATGTTAGAACATAACAGAAACCTTCGTTACATCTGAAAAATAAATGAAAGGTAATGAACTGTACCTTTACTTTATTCAAGTTGGAATCTGCATTATATGAGTAGTATGATCCACGTATAGTTTATTGAAAAGCCATATTTAAAACTTGTGTACACACGTGGTAATAAATCCATGAATGAGAAAAGATACCCAAGTAAAGCTCATTTAGTTTTTATGTACTTTAAAAAGTTTTGTAAGGTGTCACGTGTAGGAAATGAATAGAGAGAGGGATTGTGTGTTTGTTTGTGTGTATGTGTGTGTTTGCGTGTGTGTGAGGGAGAGAGAGAAAGAAAGCGAAAGAAAGGGTGGAAAAGAGAGTGAAAGAGAGTATTACCAGCACAGAATTATTTTCTTTACAAGAATGACACATTCACAAAGCAATAGAGCAAACTGATTACATTTCATATTCGAAAACAACATGCTTCGTGGTTATCGCACGAGATACAGTAATGCTCCGAGGAAGAGAGTGAATCTTGAAAATTATGATTCGAAATAATGTGCAGAAAGACCGATGCAATGAGCTGAGAGCAATGATCAATGTGTAATATAATGAAGAACAACTCAATAATAATGCCTTTCTGCGAATGGATGAGAGATTTAGAAGGGGGAAAGAAAAAAAAAAGTATCAAACAAAATCTTGATACCCAATTCATATCACTAGTATACAAAGGAGCATCGCTAATGCGTGCGCTCGATTATGTGCGCGCGCGGCTATGAGAAATGATGAAGATAACCTAACGCGCAGCGCGTGCGCGCCGATGGTGTCACTTCGTGAAAAATGAAATCCGCACCATGCGCGAAGAATCGAAGCGGCACGGCCGACGGTGCCGGTTCGTGAAAATATTGGAAGCGTTGTTTACGTGTTTTTGTGTTTTCACGAACCGGCACGACGGACTTTGCCCGATATTTCAACGAAACTTTTGTTTTTCACGATGAACCAAGAACATGAAACACACAAACAACTCCTAATCTGTCGTGCAGTGTGATATTTAGGTAACTGGACGTGAAATATAGGCGCAATCATGGATTTTGCAAAGGCAAAAACTTCAAACGCGATTATCTCGAAACTTACTTTCGCGGCTCCGGGGCCGGCTGTGCCGGTTCGTGAAAACACCAGCGATATGTAGTGACCAATATATCATTTAAAAGGTATTATTTCTTACCTTATAACAGAGACCGTACTTCAAAATCTTCAAAAATGGACTTATCGGTTTTTGCAAACAAACTCTTCATATATATATATATATATATATATATATATGAAGAGTTTGTTTGCAAAAACCGATAAGTCCATTTTTGAAGATTTTGAAGTACGGTCTCTGTCATAAAGTACATACCTTTTTTGCAAACAAACTCTTCATATAAAGTGTGTGTATGTGTAAACACATTTTTCATGCTTTTTTCTTTTTCATTTCATCTTGTACATTCCATAGGTGGATAGCATCACCGTCAATGGACACTTAGTAAACGAGTTGCTTAGTGAGACACAATCAAGGATTCATGACACAGGTATTTGCATAATTCATGCAAATAAGGGCAATTTGAATACATGTGTAGTGTCCGTTTAATAAAGAAAAATCAACTTGAACACAAAAAACATATGCGCTAAGTAAGACATTTGTTTTATAAACCGCAGTGATCTCCCCTTTTTATTGCCCTTATCAAGTCTCCTAAATCTGAAATATTTCAAAAAAAAAGCCCAAAAGAAAATATCAGATTCAAAGAACACTTATAGGGAAAAAAGTGAGAAAAAATACATGCCAAATTTACTCCATATATATGTATACATTTGCTTTTTCTTAGATCAATTTTCTTTTACAGTTACTGAAAACATGACTACTTTCATTCGAAAAAAATGCATTGTATTAAAGTTGCATTTGAAACTTTAAGCAAGCCTGCCCTCGACTTTATGATTTACATCATTTTATGTTTAAAAATTAGTGACTTCAGTAAAAAATAAATCTGTCTGATATATATATATATATATATATATTATTCTTAGTTCATTTTCTTCACTTTCAAGGATCAATAACTGGCCATACGTCTCTCAGGAAAGAGCAAGTGCAACAATGCAAAAGAGAGCTGAAGGCGTATTACCGGCGGACACGTCGCAAGCTCTCAGTAGATCCACTCAACTACATGGGACGTGTAGACTTGGATGATATTTACACCGATTTGAGTTTAGTGGACCAAAGGGGCTTACCAATAACTTACAATGATCTCTTGAACACTGATGAAAGCGGAAGGTTTTCAAGGCGCCTTCTGATCCAGGGTGAGGGAGGTGTCGGTAAAACAACGCTTTGTTCAAAAATCGCCTGGGACTGGTGCCAGGGAAAGATTCTCCAGGATCTGGACATGGTAATCGTTATTCCTCTCCAAGACGTCACTGTCGCCCAAACTGTTGGTGACATTGTGAAAAGATGTCTTCCCGACTCAAGTGAAGCAACACCAGAACAGATATACGGCTACGTTTCACAAAATCCTAGCAAAATTCTCCTCGTGTTTGATGGTTTCGACGAGTTCAGCGGGAGAATAGAAGGAAAGAGCAGCAGTGAGATCATTCGCATTATATCATTAGAGGAACAAGAGTCATGCAAAGTAATAGTAACAACAAAGCCATGGAGAAGACATGAGTTTACTATGGATAAGACTCTTGCCGATGCTTACACTCTTATCACGGTCGAAGGATTTAACAAGGATAATCTAAGTACTTACATCAAAAGGTACTTTCAAATAACAGAGGAGGACGATCTTGCAGAAACTTTGCTTAGTTTTATAGCTGAAAATGATGTCATCTGGTCTAATATGGCTCTGTTTCCTATCTACTCTGCAATGCTTTGCCTCATGTGGAAAGACTTCCCTAAAGAGAGACCAAAGGAACGTCAAAAAATGAGAACCATTTCAGAGATCTTTGAAGAAGTTATCTCTATTCTGAAAGATCACTACGCGTCAAAGCGTTGTAAAAATCTGCAGAATCAGAACGCCGCTGAGGAAATAAGAGAAGCTAGCAGAGCAATTGAAGACATAAGTGAGACAACATTGGTTGCATTGATGGAAGGGAAGTTTTCATTCCCTGAAAAGCACTTTAAGGAGTGCCAGGATGCCGTGGAGGCATGCTGCAAAGTAGGAATTTTGACTATTGAGCGAGATATCATGAAAAGGGATATTCGGCGGGATGAAAACATGCCATCCTTCGTTGTGTCAACTGTGTCATTCCCCCATCCATTGTTCCTAGAGTACATTGCAGGCGTATATTTTGCAAGTTTATTCGCCAGTAATCGCGCCAAGTATGACAGGGTGAAAAACAAACTTCTCCGTCAATATAAAGAGTTCCACAACCTACTCTACATCGCCGCATCCTCACGGAATGAACCTGGCCTTGATATCATGGACAGCCTGATCGAGTGTGCTGACCAATACTTTTGCGTTGACGTTGCGTTTGAATGTCACACTGAGGAAGCAGCCAGAGCAGTGGGAGAAAGATGGAAAGATTACACACTCTCTGCAGAAATGCCAGAACATACTAAGTCAGGCGTTATATACATGGGGTATTGTAACCACGCGGTGAGTGAAATTTAACTTGAACAATTCTCTAGCATAATGTTGAATTAATGGGCACGAAGGTGCGTTTTTTTCTTTTTTGTCCGATAAGATACTCGAGATCGGCCATATCCTTCAAATTCAGGGTTGTCTAAAAGTCCGACGAGGATTCGAGAAAATATTTTTGTAGATGCAAATTCGTAAAGATATTTAGTCTGGTATGATTTAAAACATTTTATATCTCAAGACAGTTAGATGATCTATAGACATGAAAGTTTAATCGCTGCTGTAATCAGTTGCGCCTCTGCGAACCTTAATCATGGTCCTCACTCAAACTAAAGGTAAAACCCTATCACAACCGTGTCCAGAAAATACGATCGGAGCAATTGTCCAAGGAGCAAAGGTCGTGACACCGTTGCAGACATATCCGCTGTAGTCATCATTATGCTTGTAATAGTCCACTGCTAAAACACTACACCTACATAATCGACATCAATCTTCTCAGAATCATTACTTTTTATTTCTTTTATCCATATCCGTTCCTATAGCAATCACTATGTATTGAAAAAGTGGACTGTAGAAGAACCATGTCACATGACTTGGCAAAGGTTATTTGTACCAGCCCTGTACTGCGCAAGGTTGAAATGAATAGCCCACGATTACACATCGACTTCTACAAGATCCTCGGCCAAGAGGCTTCGGACTGTCAGGTGAGACAATACATATTCCTTATGGCTGTAGCAGTTGCATTATTCATGTGTTACTTCATAATTTCAAAGTGGGTTACAAAATTCACGCGTTTTATCGCAATAGTACCATAACGATTACTGTTGATATCATACTACCAATGCTATTCCAGGTAAAAGTTGGTAGTAAGGTGATTTATTATTATCATAAAATTTAGTTAAGACATGTTTCGATTTAGATAACCAAGCACCACCATGACTATAGTGTGTTTAGTGACGGATGTAAAACCTTCCCCTTTTCCTAGAAGCAACCATTTCGTCTTCATCAAGACTACACTATGGCAGTTCCACATTAGGTATTCAAAATGCGTCAATTAAAGGCATACAATCGTGGCGAGTGGTTTGTGCGGCACGGAGACGAGCGCAACACGCTGCCTCCCCCATTCTGTATCAAATGTAGTGACACCGAATAAGAATAGCGCTGGCTCAATAGGTCAGCAAACAACACTCTAGACTACAAGAGTTCTGTGCTACAAATCTCGTGACCCAAAATGGCGGTCCGAGCGAGCAACGAGATCTTCCGAATGGACGCACACTCTCAGTGCGCATGCGCATGAAGAGTGGCTAAAAGAGCCACGCGTCTTCTAGCCTCTCTCCTCCAATCACCGCAGCTCGCGGTCACAACGTTTGTGTATGAAGCGTACACACACACGCACACACACACACACACACACACTTGTCTTAGTGGTAGCATTGTCCCACACGTTTTATGGATATAGCATTGAGTCTGGCATTGGGCAATTGCATGCACAAACTTCAGTCGATCGGGAGTTTACGTACCATTAGGGATGACGATTGTCCGCCTTTAAAGATTCGAAATCGATTTCCAATATTATTGTTATTTTTCTTTTTGCGCGCAATTTTACAATATCCCCCTGTAACACAATTGGGTTAATCCTTCTTTAGTATTTTGTTAAATAAAAGTTTTAGTTGAGCAAAAATGAAGTCCCGCAATATTTACAGGACATAAAGCCCACAAACGTCATAGGCTGTAATTAAGGGGTACTTTAATAGATACAATGCTGAGATGGGAGTTTATTTCATTTAACGCAGTTTTGTATGCATGCTCAAGATGTGATTAGAAGATACTTACAGCTCCCTATAACCAAACGCACTTCTGCCATTCGCCTGCAACATAGTGGGAAAATCTGTCACCAATTAATGACAATATTTGAGCATAAAGCAGTACCTAGATAAAAACAAACCAATAACAAAATTTCACAATAAACTCTATGGATGAAAGCAGCGTAAAGGAAATTATAGGTGTGAACGGGGAAAACCTACGCAAAATGTGATTGACTGATGATTCGACATGTCATGTTTGAATCATGGAAGTGTTGTTAGATATTTCATTTCGTTACTTTGCATTACTTTGCATCACTACACTTACTTTGTATTAAATTTGCACTGCCGATAAGTCATTCCGTGGTCCGAATACATAAAAGTTAGCGATTGCTTGTGCCAGCCTTTTACTTGAAGCCGTATGCATACAATCAAGCAATTTCTTGCAAACAATTTTTTTTAAAGCAAGAACATACAATTGCTTGCTGCCCGCAAGAAATTGCGTAGAGACCAAGCATTTGCTTAAAAACGTATGCATAAAACAGACCTTCTGCTTGTTATCGCTAGCAATTGCTTACGATTTTCCAAGCTCTATAAAATGAGCCTAACTGGAACGTTCACTTTTAGGTATTTTCATATTCATAAAACATAGACATAACTTGTGCAGGAGTGGTATGGTATAAATCTAGAAGAAAGTACTCCTAAGTAGTGAAATATTTTTTTTTTTCGTTTCAACAATGTCCAGTGGTTATCACGAAAAATGTGATGAGAAACAGGTAGAATGTCTGACTTTGGTGGAGAGCAAGCCTGTACCTCTATCCACGTGTGACCTGGCAGATCCGCCGGCTACTAAAGCAGTGATGGGAATCAGCCAGTACGTATAGCGTGTGCGTATGTTTCCATTGATCACCGTATCGATAACAAAGACGTTGGAAAGATCAGACGCCTTGTAGTATGGGGCGCCAAGTGTTCGCTTGAAAATTCCGTCCAAATAGACACGAAATTACCTTTTAAACTACAGAAATCATACACTGAAATCCATTTCGTTACAAAATGAAATTGTACAGACAATTTCGTAACAAAACAATTTCATTTTGTAACGAAATCTGGTTTAATTACAAAATTAGGAAGACAGTTATCCATTTTGTTACAAAATGAAACAACAAATTTTATTTTGTAAACAAAATCTCATTTTGTTACAAAAAAGACTTGTGCTTTTTCATTTTGTGACAGAATGACATGGCAAATATAATTTCGTAACAGAATCTTATTTTGTTCTAAAAAATTTCATTTCGTGTACGGAATTGAACTACAAAACAATTTCGTGCACGGAATGGTTCTACAAACTGCATTTCGTGTACAGGGTCTAACAGAACTGAACTACACTCCCTTTTGTGTACGGAATTGAACAACAAAAGTCATTTCCCTGTAAGGTACCATACGAAATGGATTGAGTTGCACACGAAATGGATTTCGTTGCACACGGAATGCATTTCGTTCCATATCAAATGGATTTCGTACCATGCGAAACGGATTTCGTGTTACATAGAAAGGATTTCGTGTACGGAATGGCATTCTGTCAGTCTCTGCCGAGTAAGGGACATAAGAAGGACGCTGATTGGCCGCCTTGTTGATCCGAGCAAGCTCCGCCCTATATTTTGCATATACCGGTACTTGAATGAAGGGTCAGACAACGAAATTTCGAAAGCCGGTAAGACTTGTAAGTTTATCATAAACTCTTATGTTTTTCTTTTTCTTTTTTTTTTTTTGCTTTATAACAAATGCCTATAACTAGAGTGAAACGATTAACGTTAGGCCTGCACGATATAAGTGGTCTGATACGCTATTGGAAGCAAATCACTGGACATTCTTGCATCTGTCATTGCCACTGGCTTCCAACTTAACGTTAGTTCAGTCCCACGTGTATCTTTCTGCGATGGTAATTTTCTCCAATACATTACCATCCAAATCCACTTAATACATGAACAAGCTTATCTGAAGATAACCTTCTAAGTTAGGGCTGCGTTTCATGAAACCGTCATAAATATAAGTTCATGACATCCCATTGAAGCATGTACAAACTCTACATTACAATACACGTTTCAAGGGGATGTCCAAGAAGTTAGACTTACGACGGTTTCATGAAATGCAGCCCAGATCTAGATCTACTGCGTAATAATAGTCATTACGCTGGATTTGCTTCAATAGCGTTCCTGTGTATCAGTGGGTGTTGGGCACCGCTAGATCTTTCATACATGAGAGGAAAATAATTTTTGGAATTTCACTTTCAGCTCTGAATCCCCAGCCCGAATTGTGGCAAAGTAGGAGTTATCTCGCTTTGAGCAATTTTGTTGTCTGTTTTTGACTGCTCAACAGTGAATGTTCGCTACAGTCCCGCATAAGTTTGGCCCTATGACTATGAGTATGAGTGATGCAAATCATGAGTTATCTTTATATAAGCTTGTACATGTCATGTGTAAGTGGGCATGTAAATGCACTCATAGGAACTTGGTAATGTAGGGTTGTGTAGAACAAAGTGTCCTTGTTGGAATAGTCGGATAGACTTCCCTAACACTAATAATATTTCAAGTCATACCCATTTTCTTGCAATCAGTTTTAGCGGGAGTTACAAGGAAATCTTGTCGAGTAGTCAAAACAGACATCAAAATTTCACTTAGCAAGATCCGACCCCGACTGCCGCGGGGGGGGGGGGCACTCATTAACCTAATATAATAATGGTATACTCGGTCTTGGGTGTGCTGCTCAGCTCAGATGGGTCACTTTTTTTGAAGAAATCCCTAACCCAGAGCCACCAAGTCTCACGCATTGTGAGTGAGACTCAAGCATTTAGGGTCTGTCTCACGATCTCACGCATGACGCCCATTTTTCTCACGCATTAGGAGCATAGCTTAAAGGATTAAAGTAAGAGTTGCAATTGAAGGCATATTTCCCTTTTGTCTTTCAAAATAAGTAAAAAATAGTCACTTAAATATGCACCAACTTGTACCATTAAGAGCTAAAAATTGAAAAAGTTCCCAACCATGGGAGGGTGGACACCCCCCTCCCACATCCTTCCCTCGCTCATGCACATGCGCGCGCGCCAAAATGCCGACTCATGAAAATCTCACTCATAAATTTTTTTTATTACGCAGTAGATCTAGATCTGGGCTGCGTTTCATGAAACCGTCGTAAGTCTAACTTCTTGGACATCCCCTTGAAACGTGTATTGTAATGTAGAGTTTGTACATGCTTCAATGGGATGTTATGAACTTATGTTTATGACGGTTTCATGAAACGCAGCCCTAACTTAGAAGCATATCTTCAGATAAGCTTGTTCATGTATTAAATAGATTTGGATGGTAATGTATCGGAGAAAATTACCATCGCAGAAAGATACACGTGGGACTGAACTAACGTTAAGTTGGAAGCCAGTGGCAGTGACAGATGCAAGAATGTCCAGTGATTTACTAGCGCTTCCAATAGCGTATCAGACCACTAATATCGTGCAGGCCTAACGTTAATCGATTCACTTTAGTTATAGGCATTTGTTATAAAGCAAAAAAAAAAAAAGAAGAAAAAAATAAGAGTTTATAATAAACTTACAAGTCTTACCGGCTTTCGAAATTCAAGTACCGGCATATGCAAAATATAGGGCGGAGCTTGCTCGGATCAACAAGGCGGCCAATCAGCGTCCTTCTTATATCCCTTACTCGGCAGAGACTGACAGAATGCCACTCCGTACACGAAATCCTTTCCGTGTAACACGAAATCCGTTTCGCATGGTACGAAATCCATTTGATATGGAACGAAATGCATTCCGTGTGCAACGAAATCCATTTCGTGTGCAACTCAATCCATTTCGTATGGTACCTTACAGGGAAATGATTTTTGTTGTTCAATTCCGTACACAAAAGGGAGTGTAGTTGCATTTTGTAATTAAACCAGATTTCGTTACAAAATGAAATTGTTTTGTTACGAAATTGTCTGTACAATTTCATTTTGTAACGAAATGGATTTCAGTGTATGATTTCTTTAGTTTTATGGTAATTTTGTGTCTATTTGGACGAAATTTTCAAGCGAACACTTGGCGCCCCATATTGTAGGGGGTTCCATGGACGATTGAATTGGGCTACGTAGGCCTACGTCGTCGTCATGTATGCTTCCCTAGTCTACTACAATAGTTTGCTGGAATATTGGGAAGGGTATTAATTTCGGCTTGAATAAACATAATCTTACCGAGCTATTTTCATGCCCTCTTTTTTCCAGCATTTATACCATAGTGTCGTGTGTAGGCCTACTTTTGTTCAACTATTCTTCTTACTTTATAGCAGCACCCGTGGAAATCCACGGGTCTGATGTTTTTTTTTTCTTTCTCATAATACGATTTTGCACATTTTTATTGAAGAAATAAAAAGAACGGTTTTCTCATTCTTTCGTTAATTTTGCTGTCTTCTTAATGACCTCCCTTCCCAGAAATTCAATATTACATTTGTAGTCCATTGGTTGGGATCGTTCCCGCCACTTGCTCCTATTATAAAACTTGGGTTTCGAGGGGTTATTTGCACCCGTTGAAGTCCAACAGTTGTTTTGTTGTCCCTCACCCCCCTCCCCCCACACACACACATTTCCATCCCCGCAGAGAGAGAGAGAGAGAGAGGGGAAAAAAAAAAACAAGCATTCAGGGAAAATTACGAAAAACGCAAAAGTTCTGCCCACAGATTCTTCACGTCGAATCGGGAAAAAACTATTTACACTATGACATTGATTTTAATTACCCCCTGCTCTTGCATCCATGCAGGCACCTGAGGAATCCACGTCTGGTCTCGAGGCCTGTTTTTCTTTTGCATTCATATTTCTTTTCTTCTTCTTCTTATTATTATTATTATTATTATTATTTTTTATCATTAATGTTACTATCATCATAATCATTATCATTTGGGGAGGGGGCGATTACAGTCATCAGATTTAATAGGCACCCGTGGGGCCGTGGGAATCCATGGGTCTCAGGTCAGGGCCTTGTATTTTTTGTTTAATATTTGTTTTTCCCACGTTTATGGGAGAAAAAAAATATTTTTGTCAACATTTGCTCCCTCTCTTTTATTTTTATCACCAAAACTTGGTTTGATGGACCATACAACCACCCATTTTATTAGGTGATCCAAGTATCCTCTCGGATTACCTTCTGTATCCTTTCCACATGTAATTTCAAAAATATGCGGTCGGCAAAGAGAGGTTTTCCCCCAAGTCCGCTCATCTTATGAAAGAAAGAAATCGCAAGTTCGAAAATGAAATACAGAGTGAAACTTCAAGAGTGTTTTCGAACAAATAACGCGGGGGAAGCATGGAAATGTTTACATACTTTAACAGGATCTAAGCAGAAGAAGAAACAGGCTTCTGCATTTGTGTAAAACAATCCCCTTATTACAGCGAATGAACTCAACAATTTCTATGCTCGTTTCGACACCATGGATTTCTCTGCCGAAGTCACCGCAATGTGTTCAGAGCTACGAGAGCTTAGCGTCACACCCCCTCGCGTTGACCAGCAAACAGTCGCGACGCTTTTCAAACGGGTTAAAGTGAACAAAGCAATGGGCCTGGATAATATACATTGTAAACTATTAAAATGCTGCGCCCAACAGCTTGCAACTCCCTACTGTGAACTTTTCCAAATGTCATTGAATGAAAGTATGTCTCCGGCCAGCTGGAAATCAGCGATCGTGATTCCGGTGCCGAAAACAAATCGCACTTCACAGCTTAACGACTACAAACCAGTCGCACTTACCTCGATCGTCATGAAATGCTTCGAAAGACTGATAATGCAGTTCCTTTATCCATCAGTGTCCCATCTTCTTGACAAACTTCAATTTGCATATCAACCTAAAAAGTCTGTGAATGACGCTGTTCTCACTTTCGTACACGAGCTCGCTCAGAACACCTATAAACCACGACGCTATGCACGTGCTTTATTTGTAGACTTTTCCTCGGCGTTTAATACTATGCAGACTCACATTCTTCTTCAGAAGCTGTGCCACATGAATGTACCATATTATCTGATCTTATCCCGTTGAGGACGAGTATACTTGGGCAGGGGTCTATAGGAAATGTGTGCTGTAGCAAAAGTCAGTCCTCAACGGGTTATGGATGAAAGATTTCTTATGTAATCGGTCTCAAACTGTGAAGGTCCAAAATTGCTGTTCAGACCCTGTTGTATTGTATTGAACACAGGTGCTCCACAAGGTTGTGTTTTTTGTCGGCGTTACTGTTCATTCTGTACACGAACGATTGTAAATCAGCAAGGGAAAATGTATTCATTTTGAAATAGGCCTATGCAGGTGACACTGTCATTTTAGGACTTATCGATGAGGATGAATCTAGTTACCGGGCCGAGGTTAAACGTTTCACCTCTTGTTGTGACAAGAACTGTCTGCAGTTAAACCTCACCAAAACTAAGGAGATTGTGTTTGATTTTCAGAAAATGCCCCCACAGCCAAAACTCATAAATATTGGTGGTATAGATATTGAGATAGTCAAGAGTTATAAATACCTAGGGACAACAGTAGACAGTATTCTTTCTTGGACTGAAGAGTCAGTAGACAGTATTCTTTCTTGGACTGAAGAGTGCAGATCTGTTATCTCAAAATCCCGGACTCGTATGTACTTTCTGAGAAAACTGAGATCACTACACATTGATAGAACTATTCTCAATCTTTTCTACAAATCAATTGTTGAAAGTATTGTATTGTTTAACTGTGCCATCTGGTTCGGGGTCTGCAGGAAACAAGACTTCAAGAAAATGGAAGTTATAGTGAGACAGGCTAGCAAAATCACTAGAGAAAGTTACGACCTTACAAAGGAATGTACAGAACGGATCGCCAATATGGCAGATGGTATTATGTTAAACGAGAATCACCCGCAACATGATTATTTCGAATTCCTACGATCAGGCTAGAAGACTACGGTCTCTGAAATGTCGTGCAAATCGATATTCAGACTCCTTTGTTCCATACGCAATCAGGATGTGCAATAACCGCTGACTTTTGCTTAAAGTGAAGGGAGAGCTGTAGCTGCTTTTGCGTATGAAGGCATGCGGGGGGGGGGATTTTTGTGCATTATTAGAAACACACAAGATTTGTATGGTTTGTGATGTTTTGAATAAGATAATTCTTAAGTGAAATAAGATTATGAATTCTTTTTTTCAGTTTTTGTTTTGAACGTATATTTTGTTATGAAATCACCCGATGAGTATATTTTGTGCCTCTGTGTTTAAGTTTAAAAACAAAAATGGTTTTTATGTTATCTGAAATGAAGTATTAACAGAAATGTATTTTTCTTATTTGTTATGGAAGTATCCTGTGATCCCTCACAGTTTATCGGAAAAAGACACATTTGATTCATAATGATGTATATGTATGTATGGATTTTTTTTGGGTATATTAATGTGCAATAGTTGTTTGATTATGCACATCAGATTTTAGCTGTGTGTATGGGGGAGGGGTGTAAGGAATATGTGCAATATGTGTTATAATTTATGGACTATGATGTTGGGATGGATTGTATAAAGTGAGGTGTTTTAGAACTTGTGGTTATATATATCTCTTGCAGCAATTGACTCTTCTATAGTTTTTTGTGTATGGACACACATATATTTATTTTTCCCCTCTTTGCACGTTCAACACATGACGTTATTCAGTCTCTGTCGTGATGTATGTTTAGTTCCCTGAATCTTTTGAGTATTCATTTGATGTTTCATATGTAATGTAATTTGTTATTTATCTGTTGTCAATATGTGTTATGAATGTGTGACAAAATCAAATTTCCATGTCATGTTTTTATACATAATTTGGACAATAAAGAAATGAAATGAAATGAAATGAAATGAAATGAAATGTATGTTTACAGCAGCTGGCAGTATAACGAATGGATAGCGGCGCGTGTAATCTGATATGTAAGGGTACGATCGGCAAAGTTAGCCGTCCTCAACAATCTGAGTACAATGATATCCGATTTGAGAGCAAACGGGAGCTTGCCCCCCCCCCCACCCCCCAAACACACACACTTTAACAGGGATCAAATGTCCCACTCTTTTCCATGCAAAGTGGGAGGGAAGTGGCAGCAAAAATATGACGACTTTTTGTTCTTGTTTTTGTTTGTTTGTTTTTTTCTTGTCAGCCGACTTTCGGCGGAAAATCAGACCTTAAAAGTATGAAGACTTTTTTGTTGTTGTTTCTCTTGTCTTTTGATGTTCTTTCTTCTTGACTGACAGGCGATTTCCCCCCCCCCCCTTCAAAAACGTAGCGCAGCCCTGAATAATGCCAAAATAGATTCAATAAAATGCTAATAAGGATATCCATTTCTTGAATAACGTAGTAGATATTTTCCTGTAGCTATTAATTGTATTCTTCAATTTTCTTGATTTAAGTCAGTGAAGCAATCATCACAGGGGCATCGTTCCGTTTTAATGATGGAGGGTAGGGGAGGGACTTTGAGTTTGAATATCTGTGCGAGGGAGCGGAGCGGCCTGGGGGAGGGTGTGGGAGGGGGCATCCCCCGCCCACACAAGGAAAATTTGGCATTTTCAGACCTCTAATTCAGCGATCTGGTGCACACTTTTGGTGAAATTTGGGATTTGTTTCCTATAAAAAACAAGTATGAACTAGACTTGGAATTTGTCAACACTGACAAATTAGGTGATCCGATCTTTTCGAAAATCAATGATTTGAGTCCTGATCCCATTATAGGCATCTAACGATAGGGCGAAGTCTCAGCTACAACATATTAGAATCTGGAAGAAATTCATGGAAGGTTAAGTGAGCTAGTGCTCGATAAAGACAATCATATCAATTTTCACCTCTAGAAAAATTCCCTCCCATAGAGATAACACGTCATAACGAAGATACAGAAAGAAGGAGTTCACCCCACTTTGCACAGACAAGATGGCATCTGAGCAAAAAGTGGTTATTTTGTGAAATATTACTTATAACATGGTCTTTACGTGTGCAGAATGTGGGAAAGATAAGACTTGTATTCACCAAGATAGAGGATGAAACATCTATGTGAGAACTTTTTAGGTAATCCGAGTATCCTTTCGGATCACCTTCTGTATCTGTACGGATTCTTTGTTAGGTGATCCGAGTATCCTCTCGGATCACCTTCTGTATCTGCACTGATTCTTTGTTTTTCTTTTTCTTCTTTCTCCTCAAAAGTTGTGTAGAGTTTAGCTCAGAAAATCCTCATCCTATCAATGTCAAAATTATACCATACATGTATCATGTCCCAAAGACGGCAAATCTAATAAAATTATAGTGATTAGTCGACCGTGACGTCACTATGACGTCATTATATGAAAACACAATCTCAATCATATCTCATTAATGGAATAGAATTTGTCAATGAAATTTACGTCACATATATTTCAAGTTATGCGCATTCTACTCATATTCTCAAAATTCATATCTACTCTTAAAACGTGCGCGTACGCGCGCGTTGAAATATTTGTATGCTCCAATCAAGCTCAATTTTTTTTTGCACACGTTTCAGACCATTTGGAACATTTTTTGAAAAATTGAAAAAAAAAATCGACGAACGCGTACGCGCGCGCACATATACGCACGCACAGCTCATATGGAATAAAAATTTCCAGTTTTTTCACGTTCATCGGATGCCTGAAATGTCAAGAAATATTTCTACCAAGTTTCAAGACAATCCGACTTAATATGACGTCATACGGGCTCGTCAAAGTTGAAATTCCGCGCGCGCGTCAATGGCGATATACAGTGCAACAATGCCAAAAAAACTGCCAATTTAAAATCCGATTTTACTCGTCAAGATGGACGGTGACCCCCAATTTTCTTTACATATTCTGGAAGCTCATGAGTTGTACATGTCATTTCATGGGTTGGCGGTGCTGAAAAAATGATCAAAAGATATCAAATTTCTTAATAAAGTAAAAAAAGTAAATTTTCAAAATGACGACATCAAATTTCAAGTTTACTCGAGCGTATCTCACTTATCCTTTGCCAATTTTCACCCAAATTTCGATATGTTGTATCTTATTAAATGGTCTTTTATAAATTTACAACACATTTTTGACTTTATGACGGTATCACCTCGTAAAAATGGATTGAATGTAACCTTGTCAAAGTTGACCAGTTTACGTGTTATCTCTATGGGAGTGCAGTTTTCGAGCACTAGCTCACTTATGCTTCGGTGAATTTCTCCCAGATTTTAATATGTTGTAGCTGGGATTTTGGGCTATCGTTATTGTGCCCTTCGTTTTTTCATGCGATGTCGGGATCACGTCAAAAAACTTGGTTGAAATTAAAGCTTATCTTCGATGTATTGAACTATTTCTTTCTTCAACTTTCTTTGCAATAACTAAAAAAAAAACATACCCTATCAGCATCATATTTTGCACATGTTTAGTTCATGTCACGTACATTATTTCATAAAATAACAACTACTTGATCAGACGCCGTCTTAGGTATGTAAATTAGGGTCAAAGGTCATAAATGTTTCATCCTGTATCTTGGTTAATACATGTCTTATCTTTCCCATATTTTGCACACGTAAAGACCATGTTACAAGGATCATTTCACAAAATAACCACTTTTTGCTCAGATGTCATCTTGTCTATGCAAAGTGGGGTCAAAGGTCATTATGTACTTCTTTCTTCATCTTCGTTATGACGTGTTATCTGTATGGGAGGGAATTTTCTAGATGTGAAAATTGACATGATTGTCTTTATCGAGCACTAGCTCACTTACCATTCGGTGAATTTCTTCCAGAGTTTAAAGGGTGTGTACAGTTCTGGTCGAGGTGAGGATTTAGCTTTTAGCGTTTTGCGAGATATTCAGAAACCACTCTATGAGATGTGAAAGAGCATGCAATTCTAAAGGGTATCAAAAGTTTATTTGATGAAAATCGGTTTTAAAATGGCTGAGATATCCAAAAACAAGGTGAAACAAAGAGACCTTAAAGTTGTGGCCTGTCGCCTTTTATTATTATCACTTTTTTGGATATCTCAGTCATTTCAAAACCAATTTTCATCAAATAAACGTTGAATCCTTCTTAAAATTACATGCTCTTTCAAATTTCATAAGAGGTTTCTCATTATCTCACTTAGAAATGTTCAAAACATGAATTCCTTACCTCAACCAGGACTGTACAGTCCCTTTAATATGATGTAGCTGAGACTTTGCGCTATTATAAGTGCGCCCTTTGTTGTTCATACTCTGTCGGGATTACGTCAAAAACCGTGGTTGAACTTAAAGCTTATCTTCGATGTATTGAGATATTTCTTTCTTTCTGCAACTTTCTTTGCAATAACCCAAGAAAATCATACCCTATCACCCCCATATTTTGCATATGTTTAGTTCATGTCACGTACATTATTTCATAAAATAATAACAACTACTTGATCAGACTCCATCTTGGGTATTGAAATTAGGGTCAAAGGTCATAAATGTTTCAACCTGTATCTTGGTGAATACATGTCTTATCTTTCCCATATTTTGCACACGTAAAAACCATGTTACAAGGATCATTTCACAAAATAACCACTTTTTGCTCAGATGTCATCTTGTCTACGCAAAGTGGGGTCAAAGGTCATATGTACTTCTTTCTTCATCTTCGTTATATCTATGGGAGGGAATTTTTCTAGATGTGAAAATTGACATAATTGTCTTTATCGAGCACTAACTCACTTACCCTTCGGTGAATTTCTCCCAGATTTTAATATGTTGTAGCTGAGACTTTGCGCTATCGCTAATGCGCCCTTTGTTTTTCATACGGTGTCGGAATCACGTCAAAAAATGTGGTTGAACTTAAAGCTTATCTTCAATGTATTGGGATATTTCTTTCTTTCTGCAACTTTCTTTGCAATAACCCAAGAAAAACATACCCTATCACCCCAATATTTTGCACATGTTTAGTTCATGTCACGTACATTATCTCATAAAATAACAAATATGGCGGCTTTGTATAGTGTTCTGCTCGCTCTTTCTACCCCGACAAATTGCTGAATTTCTCCTGTTGATGACATCCTTGCGATCTTGGGAGTGTTCACATACCGGTAAAAAAAAGGTGACATTTTTCGTTTGTTCAGTCTGTAATTTTTATGAATCCCTATTAACTGACGAATTCACTAGAGTTGTTGTTGCGCCACAAACGTGTCTTCGGTGAAAACAGCTCGCCCAGTCCGACGTATTGCGTCTTGTGTTACTGTGGGAGCCAGTATTCGGGTCCAGTATGGAGCTGCGTGATCGCTCCGCCGGCGGCGCTGGCGGCAGTAGGGATAAAGCAAAGCCACGACATATGAGCGCAGGCAATGTAGCGGACGATTCTGACTTCGAATCATATGCCATACAGGCACTTAGATCCATTTTAGATGGCCAGGAATCAATGAAGCAGTGTATCCAGGAACTTAAAACTACACAAGCTGAGCTGAAAGACTCGATTAACTTCGAAGCAGCAAGAACCGATGAAGTTGAGAAAAAAAAGTAAAGGCTCTCACAAAGAACATGTCTGCATGCATGAAAAAAATTGACAATCTGCAGGTCGTCAATAACAACCTAGAGCGTCACTCTCGCAGATGTAACCTGCTTCTCTGCAACCATGGCCCAGAGAAAAAGGATGAGATCCCTGCCGCAATAGTCAACAGTGTCTTGAAAGGCGAGCTAGGCATTGATGCAAAGGTGGAAGTAGCCCACAGAGTTGGAAAAAAAGGAGTGATGGGGCTGCCAGACCTATCATCTTCAAAGTCAGCTCAATCGAGGTGAGAGATAGGATCCTACGGGCCAAAGGCAAACTTCGTGAGGCAAAGTCTCAGTTGTACATCAAGCAGGATGAGACCTTGTGTGATCGTAAAGCGAGCAGCAACTGAAGTCTGTAGCTTCTGAGGCCTTCAAAGCAGGAAAGAAAACGTTCTTCCGGCACGACAAACTTTTCATTGACGGAGTAGAATACAAGAAGCCAAACGTTGGCCCCCAAGCGGAAGTGGAAGGAGTCACCAAGGAGATAGCGTAGGATAGCGATGGCTCTTGTCAGTTAAACATCGGCTGCTGGAATGTTGGTGGTTGGTCTGATTCATGTTCATTGAGTAAAACCATTTTAGCGAAGTGTGATTTTGATATTATTTGTTTGGTGGAAACTCATCTTGTTGAAAGTCAAACAATTCAAGTTAGCAACTACATTTGGTTTGGGCATAACCGGTTACAATTGCACAAAAATGCAAGGAAAGGATCTGGAGGAGCCGGCTGCTTGATACATCGTCGCGTGCTTCAGTATTACTCTGTTAAATGTTTGGAGAAATCACATGAGGGGTTATTATGGCTGCAGTTGAAAGACAAGCAAGGAAAGGATATGTTTTATATATGCGTCTGTTACTTACCCCCAGAAAACTCAAGCAGAGGGGGACATGGTGAAGAATTTTTTGATAAGCTACTTTCCGGAGTATACAAATATAAAGATTGTGGTAAAATTCAAATCTGTGGAGATTGTAATGCGAGAACTGGAGATTTATCAGATATTATTGAAGGCATAGATTGCATTAGACAAAGAAAGACTATTGACTTTGAAACAAACTCTCAAGGAAGATCATTTATGGATTTTAGTGTTTCGTCAAATTTGTGCTGCTTAAATGGCAGATATACAAATGATAATTTTACTTGTGTATCTTATAAAGGAAGTTCTACTGTGGATTACTGTATCGTACCCTACCATGATTTAAACCTATACTCCAATTATTATGTTCTGCTCGTTGTAGAGCTAATTGACAAGCATTCTATTCCAGTGTTAGGTTCAATTCCTGACCATTCTATTCTATGCTGGTCACTCGACAGAAATCCTTCAGGTGATAGAGCCAAATCCACAGAGCCTGTTAATTCTTGTCCTCAAAATCTGTCTAAACTGTATCATTTAAATGATATAAATGATAGCTTTATGTGTAATGAGGAAAGTAAAAATGCAGTAGATTCTCTTAGAGAAGATTAGCAGATGGTGTACCATCACAAGAGCATTTGAATGAAGTATATGGTGAATTTGAAAAAGTTCTGCAAAATGCAGTACACAGGCATTGTAGGAAAAAGAAAACCAATAGACCCGTAAAAGGTCTGCCTCACACTCCTAAATCATGGTGGGATGAAAATCTCCAATCTTTGTGGAATAGAGCGAAATGTAAACAAAAAGAATGGTTGAAATGTAAAAATGCTTATGGTAGAAAGATGAAGTTTGATGATTATAAAGCTGTACATAGAAATTTTGATAAAGCTGTACGTCAAGCAAAAAGAGCATATCAGCATAGAAAAATTAATGCATTGGATGCAATGGTTAATAAAGACTCTAGTAGTTTTTGGCTCAGATGAAAGTAACAGGTGTCACAAAATTCCTATGGAGGTAGTCAATAGTGGTGGAGAAATAACTGAGAATTTTGATATTGTATTGAGTAAATGGCAAATGATTCCTCCTCTCTTTTTACTGATAATGATGCTGGTTTTGACGATGATTTTTTGTTTGGCATAAAAAGGAAAGTATTGGAGTTGGAATTAAATGTTCAGGAAATTGATTCACGGGGAGATGATCTGAATCATCCTATTGGTTTATCAGAGGTAAGTTCAGCAGTAAACAGAGCAAAATTAGATAAAGCAGCAGGAATAGATGGTTTTATTGCTGAGGTAGTAAAAAATAAAGTTTCTATTCAGTTCCTGCATGCTTTATACTCTTTTTGTTTTGAACATGGTATTTCCCCTCAGATATGGCAAAAAGGTATTATTCATCCAATTCTTAAACCTGGTATGGATGAACGTGAACCTTTAAGTTACAGAGGTATTACATTGATATCTGTGATTTGTAAGATTTATTGTGATATCATAAAAGAAAGATTGATTAATTTCCTTGAAAAAGAATCTGTTATTAATTAGGAACAGAACAGGGTTTCGAAAGAAAAGGAGTTGTCTCGAGCACTTATATAGCCTCTATTCTATAACTGAAAACAGAAAGCTGTGTAAAAAAGATAATTTTGTTTGCTTTATTGATGCAAAAAAGCATTTGACCGTGTTAACAGGATTTTGTTATGGTACAAGCTGAGGTCTATTGGTGTTCATGGCAAGTTGTATAACTCCATAAAGGCTCTTTATCAAGATACCAAATGTACTGTAAATGTGAATGGTAACCTTACTGATTTTTTTAATGTGGATCTAGGGGTAAAACAAGGTTGTCTTTTGTCCCCAGTCCTGTTTAATATTTTCATTAATGATATAGTTGATAGTGTGAGGCTGTGTAACAGAGGTATCCAGGTGTTAGATACAAACATTGATATGCTTATATATGCAGATGACATTGTGGTAATTGCTGACAATGAAAATGATCTTCAGTTGAAGCTTGATAGTATATGTTTGTGGGCTCAGAAGTGGAGGATCGAATGTAATACTTTAAAAACTCAAATTGTACATTTCAGGAGAAAAGCCCAAGCAAAAACCACATCTTTATTTCATTGTAATGGTCAAAAGCTTGATATTGTTGACTCATATAAATATCTTGGATTGTGGTTTGATGAATTTTTAAGTTTACAAAAAGGAACCAAGATATTGGCTCAATCTGCAACTAGAGCCCTTGGAGTGGTTATTAGTAAATTTAAATTGATCGGTTTTTGTCTGTTTATGACCCATAAAAATTGTATGATGCTATGATTTTGCCCATATTGCAATATGCAAGCGGTATTTGGGGCTTAGAAGAATATTCAGCCATGAATAGTGTTTTTTATAGAGCATGTCGTATCTACCTTGGAGTGGGGAAATATACCCCTAATGATGCAGTTATGGGTGATATGGGTTGGGATCCCCCTTTTTATCATCAGTGTCAATCAATTGCTAGGCTTTGGTGTAACCTGAGTAAGTATACTAGTGACCGTTACCCTGGAAACATTTTCTTGTGGTCAAAGTCCCTGACAAATAATGGTATTAAGAATTGATGTTATAAGGTTAAACAATTATTTGCAAAATTGCAGTGTATGCATGTTGAACCATTGGCTGAGCTTGTCAGTACACATAATTTTGTGAGCACCGTATCCAAAGCATGTACATTATTTGTTGAAAATGAGTGGAAATGTTCACTGTTTGATGATAAAAGGAGAGTTCCCCAATTCAGAAACAAACTCAGAACATATCGTAATTTTAAACATTCTATGAATACTTCTAATTATGTTATGCAGTGTCAGAATAGATCTAACAGGCGAGCATTAGCTCTGTTTAGAAGTAGTTGTGCCCCTATTGCCCTTGAAACCGGACGTTATAAAAATGTCCCACACGATGAAAGATTTTGTATAATCTGTAATTCTGGTGATGTAGAAGATGAGTTTCATTGTTTTATGATTTGTTCGGTATATGATGATTTCAGATCACAATTATTCAGTATTATATCAGAAAGAGATCCCACCTTCCCTCAGTTACCTATTTACCAACAATTCCTTATTTTTTAATGTCATCAGAGTCACTGTGCTGTCAAGTAGCCAGTTTTGCCAACCTTATTTCAACGTGCCGTAACAATTTGTTATATTCCCACAGCTGAATATTTCTTTTATGTATTATTTAGCCCACCATATTCTCTCTTTTGTTATGTTGAATTATTTTTTATTGTATGTATGTCTTACATGATTCATTTATATATTTTGTATTAATTATAATGTTTGATGTACACATGTATCACTCATAGGCCTTTTAGGCCGGCCGTCCGTGTGACGGGTGTGATTTTTAAAGAATAAACTACTACTACTACTACTACTACTACTACTTGATCTGACACCATCTTGGGTATGTAAAGTAGGGTCAAAGGTCATAAATGTTTCATCCTGTATCTTGGTGAATACATGTCCTATCTTTTCCATATTTTGCACACGTATAGACGATGTCGCAAGAATCATTTTACAAAATAACCACTTTTTACTCAGATGCCAACTTGGAAGTGTAGAGGTGGGTCAAAGGTCATATGTATTAGTTGCTGTATCTTCGTTATCTAATGTATACAGAATTTGGTACCAAAGGTGGCAGATATGACTCCCTTTTCTAAATGAGAATCCAACCATCACACGGCCAATGTCTCTAAACACAGATGAAACCTGTATGGTCATGCCTATTGCGATCAGGACTCGAATCATTGATTAAAAAGAAATCGGATCACCTTAATTTTTCAGTAATGACAAATTACAATCTCTAGTTAGGTGATCCGAGTATCCTCTCGGATCACCTTCTGTATCTGTACGGATTCTTTGTTAGGTGATCCGAGTATTCTCTCGAATCAACTTCTGTATCTGTACTGATTCTTTGTCCTTCTTCTTCTTCTTTTTCTTCTTCTTTCTCCGCAAAAGTTGTGTATCGGTTAGCTCAGAAAGTGTTCTTCCTATCAATTTCAAACTTATACCATATATGTATCATGTCCCAAAGACGACGGGTCTAATAAAATCATAGTGATCAGTCGACCGTGACGTCACTATGACGTCATTATATGAAAACACATTCTCAATCATATCTCATCAATGGAATGGAATTTTTCAATGAAATTTACGTCATATATATTTCAAGTTAAGCGCATTCGACTCATATTCTCAAAATTCATATTTATCCTTAAAGCGTGCGCGTACGCGCGCGTGGAAATATTTGTATGCTCAAATCGAACTCAAATTTTTTTTTGCATACGTTTCAGACAATTTAGAGCATTTTTTGAAAAATTGAAAAAATTGGACGGGCGCGTACGCGCGCGCACATATACGCACGCACAGCTCTTATGCAATGGAAATTTCCCGTTTTTTCACACTTATCGGATGCCTGAAATGTCGAGGAATATTTCGACCAAGTTTCAAGTCAATCCGACACAATATGACGTCACACGGGCCCATCAAAGTTGAAATTCCGCGCGCGCGTCAATGGCGATATACAGTGCAACAATGCCAAAAAACCGCCAATTTTGAATCCGATTTTACTCGTCAGGATGGACGGTGACCCCCCACTTTCTTTACATATTCTGAAAGCTGATGAGTTGTACATGTTATATCATGGGTTGGCGATGCTGGAAAAATGATGAAAAGATATCAAATTTCTTAAATTTTCAAAATGACGTCATCAAATTTTAAGTTCACTCGAGCGTATCTCACTTATTCTTTTGTTGATTTTCGTCCAAATTTCAATATGTTGTAGCTTATTAAATTATCTTTCAGTGATATATAACAACATTTTGATTGAATGACGGCATTACCTCGTAAAAAGGGATCAAAAGTAACATTGTCAAATTTGACCAGTTTACGTGTTATCTCTGTGGGAGTGCAGTTTTTCTGGAAATGAAAACTGACATGACTGTCTTTATCGAGCACTAGCTCACTTATGCTTAGGTGAATTTCTCCCATATTTTAGTATGTTGTAGCTGAGACTTTGGGTTATCGTCAGTGTGCCCTTCGTTTTTTCATACGGAGTCGGCATCACGTCCAAAAATTTGGTTGAAATTAAAGCTTATCTTCGATGTATTGAAATATTTCTTCCTTTCTGCAACTTTCTTTGCAATAACTCAAGAAAAACATGCCCTATCACCACAATATTTTGCACATGTTTAGTTCATGTCACGTACATTATTTCACAAAATAACAACTACTTGATCAGACACAATCTTGGGTATGTGAATTAGGGTCAAAGGTCATTAATGTTTCATCCTGTATCTTGGTAAATACATGTCCAATCTTTCCCATATTTTGCACACGTAAAGACCATGTTATAAGGATCATTTCACAAAATAACTATTTTTGGCTCAGAGGCCATTTTGTCTGTGCAAAGTGGGGTCAAAGGTCATATGTACTTCTTCCTGTATCTTCGTTATGACGTGTTATCTCTATGGGAGGGAATTTTTCTAGATGTGAAAATTGACCTGACTGTCTTTCTCGACGACTAGCTCACTTACCCTTCGGTGAATTTCTTCCAGATTTTAGTATGTTGTAGCCAATTTAATACTCTTTAAGTTTTGTTCAATCAAAGTTTTAATCGAATGATGTCTTCACCTCGTGAAAATGGATATAATGTAACCTTGTCAAAATTAACCAGTTTACGTGTTATCTCTATGGGAGGGAATTTGTCTGGAAATGAAAATTGACATGACGGTCTTTATCGAGCACTAGCTCACTTACTCTTCGGTGAATTTCTCCCAGATTTTAATATGTTGTAGCTGAGACTTTGGGCTATCGTCAGTGTTTTCTCCAATTTTTCATACGACGCCGAGATCGCGTCAAAAAACTTGGTTGAAATCAAACTTTTCTTCGATGTATTGAGATATTTCTTTCTCTCTGCAACTTTCTTTGCAATAACTCAAGAAAAACAGCCCCTATCATCCCCATATTTTGCACATGTTTAGCTCATGTCACGTACATTATTTCATAAAATAACATCTACTTGATCAGACACCATCTTGGGTATGTAAATTAGGGTCAAAGGTCATAAATGTTTCATCCTGTATCTTGGTGAATACATGTCCTATCTTTCCCATATTTTGCACACACAAAGACCATGTTACAAGAATCATTTCACATAATAACTACTTTTTGCTCAGATGCCATCTTTGGTGTGCAAAATGGGGTCAAAGGTCAAATATACTTCATTCTGTATCTTCGTTAGTGCATACGGAATTCGGTACCAAAGATGGCAGGTCTGACTCCCTTTTCTAAATGAGACTCCAAACATCACATGGCCAATGTCCCCTCAACACAGATGAAACCTGTATGGTCATGCATATTGGGATCAGGACTCAAATCATTGATTTCCCAATAGATCGGATCACCTAATTTGTCAGTGTTGACAAATTCCGAGTCTAGTTAGGTGATCCGAGTATCCTCTCGGATCACCTTCTGTATCTGTACTGATTCTTTGTTCTTCTTTTTCTTCTCTCTCCTCAAAAGTTGTGTATGGATTAGCTCAAAAAGTCCTCTTCCTATCAATGTCAAAATCATACCATATATGTATCATGTCCCAAAGACGGCAATCGAACTAAAATCAAAGTTATCAGTCGACCGTGACGTCACTATGACGTCATTATATAAAAACACATTCTCAATCATATGTCATTAATGGAATGGAATTTTTCGATGAAATTTACGTCACATATATTTCAAATTATGCGCATTCTACTCATATTTTCAGAATTCATATTTTCCCTTAAAACGTGCGCGTACGCGCGCGTTGAAATATTTGTATGCTCAAATCGAGCTCAAAATTTTTTTGCACACGTTTCAGACCATTTGGAGCATTTTTTGAAAAATTGAAAAAAATCGGACGGACGCGTACGCGCGCGCACATATACGCACGCACAGCTCATATGCAATGAAAATTTCCCGTTTTTTCACTTTGATCGAATGTCTGAAATGTCAAGGAATATTTCTACCAAGTTTCAAGTCAATCCCACTCAAAATGACGTCATACGGGTCCGTCAAAGTTGAAATTCCGCGCGCGCGTCAATGGCGATATACAGTGCAATAATGCCAAAAAACTGCCAATTTTAAATCCGATTTTACTCGTCAGGATGGACGGTGACCCCCCATTTTCTTTACATATTCTGAAAGCTGATGAGTTGTACATGTCATTTCATGGGTTGGCAATGCTGGAAAAATGATTAAAATATATAAAATTTCTTAATAAAGTTAAAAAAGTTAATTTTCAAAATGACGTCATCAAATTTCAAGTTCATTCAAGCATATTTCACTTATTCTTTAATTGATTTTCGTCCAAATTTCAATATGTTGTAGCTTATTAAATGGTCTTTCAGATATATAATAACAACAATTTGATTGGATGACGGCATCACCTCGTAAAAAGGGATTAAAAGTAACATTGTTAAATTTGACCAGTTTACGTGTTATCTCTATGGGAGTGCAGTTTTTTTTGGAAATGAAAACTGACATGACTATCTTTATCGAGCACTAGCTCACTTATGCTTAGGTGAATTTCTCCCATATTTTAGTATGTTGTAGCTGAGACTTTGGGCTATCGTCAGTGTGCCCTTCGTTTTTTCATACGGAGTCGGCATCATGCCCAAAAACTTGGTTGAAATTAAAGCTTATCTTCCATGTATTTTCATATTCCTTTCTTTCTGCAACTTTCTTTGCAATAACTCAATAAAAACAAGCTCTATCAGCCCAATATTTTGCACATGTTTAGTTTATGTCACGTACATTATTTCATAAAATAACAACTACTTGATCGGGCACCTTCTTGGGTATGTAAATTAGGGTCAAAGGTCAAAAATGTTTCATCCTGTATCTTGGTGAATACATGTCTTATCTTTCCCGTATTTTGCATACGTAAAGACCATGTTACAAGAATCATTTCACAAAATAACCACTTTTTGCTGAGACGTCATCTTGTCTGTGCAAAGTAGGGTCAAAGGTCATATGTACTTCTTTCTTTATCTTCATTATGACGTGTTATCTCTATGGGAGGGAATTTTTCTAGATGTGAAAATTGACATGATTGTCTTTATCGACGACTAGCTCAATTACCCTTCGGTGAATTTCTTCCAGATTTTAGTATGTTGTAGCCAATGTAATACTCTTTAAGTTTTGTTAATCAAAGTTTTAATCGGATGATGTCTTCACCACGTGAAAATGGATATAATGTAACCTTGTCAAATTTAACCAGTTTACGTGTTATCTCTATGGGAGGGAATTTTTCTGGAAATGAAAATTGACATGACGGTCTTTATCGAACACTAGCTCACTTACTCTTCTGTGAATTTCTCCCAGATTTTAATATGTTGTAGCTCAGACTTTGGGCTATCGTGACTATACCCTCCATTTTTTCATACGGCGCCGATATCACGTCAAAAAACTTGGTTGAAATTATCCTTATCTTCGATGTATTGAGATATTTCTTTCTTTCTGCAACTTTCTTTGCAATAAGTCAAGAAAACCAGCCCCTATCACGCCCATATTTTGCACATGTTTAGTTCATGTCACGTACATTATTTCATAAAATAAAAACTACTTGATCAGACACCATCTTGGGTATGTAAATTAGGGTCAAAGGTCATAAATGTTTCAACCTGTATCTTGGTGAATACATGTCCTATCTTTCCCATATTTTCCACACGCAAAGACCATGTTACAAGAATCATTTCACAAAATAACCACTTTTTGTTCAGATGCCATCTTGGCTGTGCAAAGTTGGGTCAATGGTCAAATATACTTCATTCTGTATCTTCGTTATAGTGTATACCGAATTTGGTACCAAAGATGGCAGACCTGACTCTCTTTTCTAAATGGGAATCCAAACATCACACGGCCAATGTCTCTAAACACAGATGAAACCTATATGGTCATGCCTATTGCGATCAGGACTCGAATCATCGATTAAAACAAATCGGATCACCTAATTTGTCAGTCTTGACAAATTCCAAGTCTAGTTCTTCTTATTTCTTTATTTCTGGACAAAATTTGTGTATCGATTATGTCAGAAAGTGTTATTCCTATCAATTTCAAACTTATACCATAAATGTATCATGTCCCAAAGACGACGGGTCTAATAAAATCATAGTGATCAGTCGACCGTGACGTCACTATGACGTCATTATATGAAAACACATTCTCAATCATATCTCATCAATGGAATGGAATTTTTCAATGAAATTTACGTCACTTATATTTCAAGTTATGTGCATTCTACTCATTTTCTTAAAATTTATATTTTCTCTTAAAACGTGCGCGTACGCGCGCGTTGAAATATTTGTATGCTGAAATCGAGCTCAATTTTTTTTTTTTTTTGCACACGTTTCAGACCATTTGGAGCATTTTTTGAAAAATTGAAAAAATGGACGGACGCGTACGCGCGGGCACACATACGCACGCACAGGTCATATGCAATAGAAATTATCCTTTTTTTACACTTATCGGATGCCTGAAATGTCAAGGAATATTTCTGTTAAGTTTCCAGTCAATCCGACTCAATATAACGTCATACGGGCCCGTCAAAGTTGAAATTCCGCGCGCGCGTCAATGGCGATATACAGTGCAACAATTACAAAAAACCGCCAATCTTAAATCCGATTTTACTCGTCAGGATGGACGGTGACCCCCCATTTTCTTTACATATTGTGGAAGCTGATGAGTTGTACATGTCATTTCATGGGTTGGTGATAATGGAAAAATGATTTAAAGATATCAAATTTCTTAATAAAATAAAGTAAATGTTCAAAATGCTGTCACCGAATTTCAAGTTCACTCGAGCGTATCTCACTTATCCTTTGCCAATTTTCACCCATATTTCAGTATGTTGTAGCTTATTGAATGTTCTTTCATTAATGTGATAACATTTTGATGGGATGACGGCATCACCTCGTAAAAATGGATTGAAAGTAATTTTGTCAAATTTGACCAGTTTACGTGTTATCTCTATGGGAGAAATGAAAATGAAATGAAAATTGACATTACTATCTTTTTCGAGCACGAGCTCACTTACCCTTCAGACAATTTCTCCCAGATTTTAATATGTTGTAGCTGAGATTTTGGGCTATCGTTCTATGCCCTATGTTTTTTCATGCAACGTCGACATCACGTCAAAAAACTAGGTTGAAATTAAAGCTTATCTTCGATATATTGAGGTATTTCTTTCTTTCTGCAACTTTCTTTGCAATAGCGCAAGAAAAACATACCCTATCACCCCAATATTTTGCACATGTTTAGTTCATATCACGTATATTATTTCATAAAAAAAACAACATATTATTTTATCATTGTATCATTTAGAGAAACTTCTTGTCTTCTTCTTACACTGAAGATCATGAACGCGATCATGAATTTTGACATTGTACAGTCCAAAAGCGGCCGTTTGTAGCTATATCTTTTTCGCTTTGAAAAATAAGGGGGGCGCACTGGGCACAACTGCTGATAATTAGCCGGCACCGACATCAGGAGAATGACATGACGATTAAATGCGAGCGAGGAAGCGAGCGAGCTTGAAAATTTTGACATTTTACAGTCCAAAAACTGCCGTTTGTAGCTGTACTTTTTTCGCTTTGGAAATGAAGGGATGGGGGCGCACCGGGCGCAACTGCTGGCAATTACTGGCAGCAACAAATATCTCGTTAACACATTTATGATGTAATCTGGGTAAATTTCAATCCCAGAAGTGTATACTATTTTTTTAAGGAGGGGGGATCCTCCGTTTATTGAAAGTATCTAGATATCTCCTCCCACCCAAGGAACATTTGCATTTCTTTAAACTGAAGTAACAGACCTGGTGCACACTTTGGATGAAACATTCTGAAATCTGTCAATCTAAAGTGTATTAAGTAGAAATGATTCAACGGGGAGGGCATGGAAGGGGTTAGGCCTATCCCCCTCTTACGCGAGGGAGATTTTGTATTTTCAGAATTGAAATTCAGCCATCTTTGGGTGAAATATTTAGACAGTCTTCTATCAAAAAAGTAAGAACATTTCCACATCTAGGGAGTTACGAGGAGGAGCAAAATGATCTGTTTGTCCCCAATACTTTTATGGGGGAACCATCCCCCTCCCCCTCCATCGACGCCTCTGCATATGAGGGAGCTTTTGTAAGTGAAGGATTTGCTGCACTCTCTTTGATGAATATAAGGAAATAAAACGTCAATCTCAAAAGCGTACAAAGTCTATTGAAAGGGACCCATTATAGCTTTTGCATATTTATGATTGTAGCGGTAGTTGTCCAATTTTCCATAAAGAAAGTTCGAGATTTGTCCTCATCTCGGGAATTGCTTGGGGGACAAAATTATTTGTCTCCCCCAACTTCATCCACTGCACACGATTGAACTTTTAAAGCGCTCGGTTTCGCGCTTTTTGCGCTTTTTTTTTTGAGGGGGGGGGGCGGTATAATGGTACTTGGCAGAATAACGAAGAACGGTTTCCACAGAAGTCGAGTTGTAGTGGCAAGGTATAGTGACAGCTCTTTATGTAACCCGGGATAACTTGTGACATGCGATAACTAACACACTAGTTTTCCTCTGATTAAAACACTATTGAGAACAAGTTGCTGGATAAACGTGAATATAATAGTTTTATTCACTTGAATAAATTTATTCCGCGAGATCAGTTCTGTACACTATGTGTTAAAAACCTTAACATAAAACAGTAACAAAGCAAACAAGGTTAAACAAACAAGCACAGTTTTTTTTTTCTCCGTATGTGTCTCTATAACAATCTTTGTGGACTCTAATAATATAATCATGTTCCGTAATTCCAATCGACCATATAGAATATTATCTTTTATGTACCCCATTCCTTTGGAGAGTAAACAATAAACATTATCAGAAACGCAAGGTTATATAAGGACCATATAGGCGGAGATTGAAAACTTGAAATTTTATCTCGTATTGAAGGAAATTTTACCTTTTCACTTCAGTTACCTCACAGGAATAGATAAAGCAAACCGTACTTTGATTGAAGACAACCCAACGTTTACTAACTATAAATCTCGCAACATAGGCCTACATATCAGAGCACTTCTGAAGCCCAGGTCTATCAGATGTTAAAGGTAGGGAATCCCATTTGCACGCCTTAAGTGAAGAGTTGTATAAATACAGTGGTATGTTGAAGAGAGTATCATTTTAGAAACTCCCATAAAGTATTGAAAGTCCAAGGTAACATTCAGTACATTTTTTTGACCGTTAGATTTTGAATTGAATTGTTTTCGGGGCTCACCGTAAATTCCAGTACATTACTAGGCTACCTTTACAGACCCATGTACTGCATGTGTGTCCATCATGTATATTTTGTGAAGACAGTTCATCAACACTTACAAACATTTCTTTATATACATTTTTGCCACACACTCTATATGTTATTACATCAGCTCTTGTACTTTTAGATTTGTGTTTATAGATCACAATGGTTTTAATACAGAAGAATGCAACAAAAGGGCTTAAGTGTGGCTGACACACAGAACTACTGAGTGGTTGAGTTTTGTGCATTATTCAAATTTTAGATAACTGTTGACTTCCAAATTTCTAAGCAGTGGCCTAAGCAAGTCCCCTGAGGTTCATATTTAATGTTTTGCTGTATTTTGGGAGGTCTGTAAAAGGTATCCCCTACCTTTAACATACTGTAGCCTTTGAAAGTTCAAACAAAATTGGGCATATGATGCCGACAATTTGAATAATTTCCTGAGATTTTTTCTTAAAGATTCTTTGTATATTTTATTATCATTTAAACACCATTCATATTTGCAGAAAACAAAATGAGTTCAGCCCTTCCTTTTCGTAGAGATAGTTCTATTTATTTTGCTCACCTTTTTTCCATCTGTGTCAAGTTAATGGCTTCATATCTGGCCCCTACTAAGCATAATAACATGATAAGCAACGTTATTTTCCAACAACATAACAGGCTCATAAATACAGTTGCCAAATTCATTCTGGATCACGGCACACTTCAGGTTTTATACATTCTTACCAACGTGTGAAAATGATTTGGTAAGGTACAATATCCGTTTCAGTACTCAATTCCAAGTAGGTCCTATTCACTGGAAAAAAAGTGAAAATCTTTTTCGTATTATTCTGGCAAACTGTTAGAATATCTTGCCTTTTCTGTGGGATTGTTTAATTAGAGATTAAAGAATCTATTTTTCTGTTCGTGAGATGAATGTTGCTTATCAATAAAATTGGCTGCGAATAAACTTGTCTTATTAATCTATTAATGTGTTTTTGTTAACAGGTGAACTTTCTTGTGTTTTTTGCACATCTCCCATGAAAACAAAAAGAAATGTGGTTAATAGGTCTGAACCATTAATCTAAAGCAATGTTCATTAGATTAAAGGCGGTACTTGCATATGGCAAAATATGGGAATCGACACCCGTTCCTTTTGTTTTTTCTGGAGGCAAACGAAATATACTAACTGAGCCAATCATTGCCAATATCATGGTGAGGGTAAATGTGTTGCAATTCCTACGACTGAAACTCGTACAAGGCTGTTAGCGAACTCGTTTGTTATCTAGATCTTTGGGTGACTCATGCGGAGCTCGACGTGAGTCGTATCGCGCTCGGCATGGTGCACTCGTTCACGCCTCCGTCCATGGCCCTACAGACTGTGTTGCATCAAGGAGGTGGGAAGAGCACCTCCCTGGTTGCATGCAGCTGGTTGACATCTGGTTGTGTGGACTATAGTAGTTCAACATCCGAAGCATGCATTACGGTCGATATTGCTCTACATGCATTGGCGGGCGAGAGTATGGCAAGCCATATTACTTTTTAAAAAGATTTTCTGATATCACGAATTCCCTTTCGTGATATCAAAAATTCGAATTTCTGATATCACAAATTCAGTTTTTGATATCACAAATACCCATTGGTTTATCACGTAAAACCAATTGTGGATATCACGAAATCGAATTAGTGATATCACAAATTCAATTCGTGATATCACGAATTCAATTCGAGATATCACGAATTCACATTCTTGATATCAAGAAATACATTTTGTGATATCACTAATTCCAATTTGTGATATCATTGATTTACATGGAATTTCAGCACATATCTTTCGCAAAGAAATAATTTGATTTCGAGCATTAGTTTTGCGCTGAAATTCAGTTGTGAATTCGAGCGTTAGTTAAGAGCAGAAATACACAAGAAATTCGAGCATTAGTTTTGCGCTGAAATTCAACTGTGAATTTGAGCGTTAGTTGAGCGCAGAAATACACAGGGAATTCGAGCATTAGTTTTGCGCTGAAATTCAGCTGTGAATTCGAGCGTTAGTTGAGCGCAGAAATACACAGGGAATTCGAGCATTAGTTTTGCGCTGAAATTCAGCTGTGAATTTGAGCGTTAGTTGAGCGCAGAAATACACAGGGAATTCGAGCATTAGTTTTGCGCTGAAATCCAACTGTGAATTCGAGCGTTAGTTGAGCGCAGAAATACACAAGGAATTCGAGCATTAGTTTTGCGCTGAAATTCAACTGTGAATTCGAGCGTTAGTTGAGCGCAGAAATACACTGTGAATTCGAGCATTAGTTTAGCGCAGATATTCCTATGGAATTTCAGGTGCTATCTTTACATAGTATATAACGATAGTTACAAAAAAAAAAAAAACAACCTAAATGAAGAGTTTTGGCAACTCGTCTTCATTTAAAGTGATTAGGAATTGGTTTTAAAAGAATCGATGAAAATAAATTGTTTAGCAACATATCTAAAATGCCATTATTGATATGTTGTCAATTACTTCAAAGTCATTATTATATTCTTATTTTTCTCCATTTCTCGCCACTGGTTGACTTACAACTTTTGTTTGCGTTTCTCTTTACTCTGCCATGTGAAAGATACCGTCTCCCGACCTCCCCCTGTTACTCCTCCGAGTTAATAAGAGAGATTTCTCATCGCGCAGATTAACAAAATTGAAGTCCTTCGTACCACTGCTTATTTCTTACCACAAATTCTAACTGTTTGTTTGCCATGCATACTGCTGCATAAACTCCTCATAAGATCTCGATATCTTCACTCTTCTTGATCTGGTCTGAAGACTTTTGGGCTTGTGCAAGCCAGTTTTGTTCTCCCCGGTTTTTGTTCTTGAATAAACTTGCCTATATAATTACACTTTAAATTATTCTGCAAAATCATAAACATATTGGGGCAGGCAAACTGTACACCCAACACTATTGGTCTTAATGGATACACCCCTTTGTTCTGGAGGACTGATTTTGAGGAGTGAGAAAATGTCTTTAGGAGAAACACGTTGCTTTATGTGACCACCAGCCGACACCAGTGGTGGACATTTGACAAGTTTACGACTCCCTCTCGCACCCTGCATGACTCACAGTCTCTCTATCTTATTCTCCGCTGCTGACATACACAGACCAGAGGGGCGATTGCCCTCGGTCGGTCCTCCGCAATACAAACACATGGTATGCTTTCATAACACACATACACATGCAACCACACGTAATTATCATCGATTTGGTGGAAGAGTCTTACTGTAAAGGGTATTATCACATCAAAAATGGGGGGGGGGGGATGTATCATAATTAACAATAATGTAGTAATAGATGACAATTTGAGGACCAAAACGATGAATTAAATGTAGGCCCTAAGTGAACATAGTATCATTGAATTCATGATAACATATTGCAAAACAATTGATTTGTATCAATAATTCATCGAATATACCTTGATGATCATTTAGGGAATGATGGATGTGTAAATCTCTCATATATAGTTATTTGTATTTTGAACATTGTTCTAAAAAAAGTTAGCAGTAGTATACCTTCCATCTGAATATCAGCTCAAAAGTAATGTTCCAATTCCCTGTGTATTTCTGCGCTAAAAAAGGAAAAAACCGCTCGAATTCTCAGTTGAATTCCAGGGCAAAACTAACGCTTGAATTCCCTTTGTATTTCTGCGCTAAACTAATGCTCGAATTCACAGCGATTTTCTGCACTGAACTAACGCTCGAAATCCCTGTGTATTTCTGCGCTCAAGTAACGCTCGAATTCACAGTTGAATTTCAGCGCAAAACTAACGCTCGAATTCACTTTGTATTTCTGCGCTCAACTAACGCTCGAATTCACAGGGATTTACTGCACTGAACTAACGCTCGAAATCCCTGTGTATTTCTGCGCTCAACTAACGCTCGAATTCACAATTGAATTTCAGCGCAAAACTGGCGCTCGAATTCACTTTGTATTTCTGCGCTCAACTAACGCTCGAATTCACAGGGATTTACTGCACTGAACTAACGCTCGAATTCCCTGTGTATTTCTGCGCTTAACTAACGCTCGAATTCACAATTGAATTTCAGCGCAAAACTAACGCTCGAATTCACTTTGTATTTCTGCGCTCAACTAACGCTCGAATTCACAGGGATTTACTGCACTGAACTATAACGCTCGAATTCCCTGTGGATTTCTGCGCTCAACTAACGCTCGAATTCACAGTTGAATTTCAGCGCAAAACTAACGCTCGAATTCACTTTGTATTTTTGCGCTCAACTAACGCTCGAATTCACAGGGATTTACTGCACTGAACTAACGCTCGAATTCCCCGTGTATTTCTGCGCTCAACTAACGCTCGAATTCACAGTTGAATTTCAGCGCAAAACTAACGCTCGAATTCCCTGTGAATTACTGATATCACAAATTCGATTTTGTGATATCAATAATTCAATTCGTGATATCGCAAAATGGAATTTGTGATATCAGAAATTCGCATTTGTGATATCACAAATAAGAATTCTTGATATCACAAATTCAAATTAGTGATATCACAAATTTATTTCGTGATATCACAAATTCGAATTTGTGATATCAAAAAATAAGTTTTTGATATCATGAATTACCATTGGTTTTTCACGTGAAACCTATTTTTGATATCAAGAATTCGACTTTCTGATATCACAAATTCATTTAGTGATATCTCAAATTGAATTTTAGATATCACAAATTCGATTTTCTGATATCACAAATTGAATTTGTGATATCAAGAATGGATTTTGTGATATCACAAATTCGATTTCTTGATATCACAAATTAAGTTCATGTGCTACATTTACGGGAATTTGTGATATCACAAATTTAATTCTTCATATCACAAATTGAATTCTTGATATCAGAAATTTGATTTTTTGATATCAAAAAATGGAATTTGTGATATCAGAAATTAACTTTAAATGTAAAAAAGGCTTGCCATACGAGAGAAGTACGCAAGCGCTGCTAGCACTGTTCAGCAGTATGCTCTCGTCACGAGGCGGGCGTGCGAACGTCATGGCTCATGCATACAGTATGTAGCCTATAACCTAGGTGGGGATGCAGCTGGCCTGATGCGACGAGACTAAGAAGAGTGGATGCGCGCGAATACACCGCCTATGATCAAGTTGTTTGTCGTTGTTTTCTGATTTTTTTTTTTGAATCGGTGGCAGTCTTCTTACACGGAAAAAAAAAAAAATGCCACCGATCGTGGCGCCTAGCGGACGCGGTAGATGCGTCCACTGTTCGTAGTCTCGCCGCATCGGATGTATCGCTTGGCAAAGACGATTATCTCGCTCCATCATACGTTTAGCTTAAAAGCAAATTACAAAGACAATAACTGCATTCTCCGCCTAGATTATAGGCTATGCAATATTCCATCATGCTGAAATCAATATCACCACATTTCTTTTTTTTTTGTTCCTACATCTCTTTCTTGGGAGAAATTCAGGGGGGGGGGGGTATTTGTACAGGCCATCCCCCCTCCTTCAAAAGTGTGTGTGTGTGGGGGGGGGGGTATATCCCCCATCCCCCTGGGATTTACGCCCATGCTACGAAACACATACAAGTCGTACCATGCAGGTTTCTTGGGAGGGGGTGGGGGAGTGATGTTGTTTTTGTGTTTGTATCTTAATTTGTTAGTCGGGTTTCCTCGATACCAGTCAGCTGGCAGTGAGATCATGGATGGTTAGCACGGTACAGTTTGTCCCTGTGCACTAATCAGGCATAGTTATATTCTCTTTCCAATTATAGTTATATTCTCTTTCCAATTATGGAATATACAGTCACTCCCATGACTGCATCGATAACATTTTTTTTTTTTTTTTTTAAAGACCAAGGAGGCACATCGTATAATATCTACTTGGGACTGTGGGAGAATTATAACTGAAAATAGTTCCAGCTTTCATTTGAGAGGGGGATTGTGTATTTTGTTTGTTTGTTTGTTTGTTTTTCATGTGTGTTATTATCCTGCAACGACTATGTGCATTTAGTGTAGTTTAGATTGATTAGTTTCGATTTGCGCAAATTGTCAAAGCCATCTTATCGCGATGTTCGAAGACTGTGCGTGGTATCTCCCCGGCTGACGCTGTGACTTGTCCGGCCTGCATGTTTGTGTATACAAACGGCGCGGACTGTGTGCATGATTGGTACACAAGGACACCCAGATCATAGCCAGCGTGCAGCGCTCGCACGAGCCTGCAAAATCCGCAAAATTTGAGTCATTAATCGGAACGACCGGCAACGAGAATAGCGATAACACTCGCAACGCTTCGTTGAGCCGCTGAATAGCTTTGAGAGGGTAATTCAGGTTTATCCCTGGCAGGGTACTTGCTTGGACCGCCTGAGCTGAATAGTATCCTGCAGTTGTGCAAAATACAATAAAACTAGACTTGGAATTTGTCAAGACTGACAAATTAGGTGATCCGATGTACTTAGTATTCGAAAATCAATGATTTGAGTCCTGATCCCAATATAGGCATGTAACGATAGCGCAAAGTCTCAGCTACAACATATTGAAATACGGAAGAAATTCACGGAAGGTTAAGTGAGCTAATGCTCGATAAAGACAATCATGTCTATTTTCACATCTAGAAAAATTCGCTCCCATAGAGATAACACGTCATAACGAAGATACAAAAAGAAGTACATATGACCTTTGACCCCCACTTTGCACAGACAAGATGGCATCTGAGCAAAACGTGATTATTTTGTGAAATGATCCTTGTAACATGGTCTTTGCGTGTGCAAAATATGGGAGAGTTAGGACATGTATTCACCAAGATACAGGATGAAACATTTATGACCTTTGACCCTAATTTACATACCCAAGATGGTGTCCGATCAAGTAGTTATAATTTTATGAAATGTGACCCTACACCTCAAAACAAACAAAAGTACGTGACATGAACTAAACATGTGCAAAATAAGGGGGCGATAGGGTATGTTCTTTATTAGTTATTGCAAAGAAAGTTGCAGAAAGAAAGAAATATCTTAATACATCGAAGTTAAGCTTTAATTTCAACTACGTTTATTGACGTAATGCCGACACCTATGAAAAACAAAGGGAACCCAAGCGATAGCGCAAAGTCTCGGATACAACATATTAAAATCTGGGACAAATTCACCAAAGGAAAAGTGAGCTAGTGCTCGATAAAGACAATCATGTATATTTTCACATCTACAAAAATTCCCTCCCATAGAGATAACACGTCATAACGAAGATAAAGAAAGAAGTACATATGACCTTTGACCCCGATCTGCACAGATAAGATGGCATCTGAGCAAAACGTGGTTATTTTGTGAAATGATCCTTGTAACATGGTCTTTGCGTGTGCAAAATATGGGAAAGATAGGACATGTATTCACCAAGATACAGGATAAAACATTTATGACATTTAACCCTAATTTACATACCCAAGATGGTGTCCGATCAAGTAGTTGTTACTTCATGAAATAATGTACGTGACATGAACTATACATGTGCAAAATATTGGGCTGATAGGCTTTGTTTTTCTTGAGTTATTGCAAAGAAAGTTGCAGAAAGAAAGGAATATGAAAATACATCAAAGATAAGCTTTAATTTCAACCAAGTTTTTGGACGTGATCTCGACACCGTATGAAAAAAAATGAAGGGCACATTAACGACAGCCCAAAGTCTCAGCTACAACATATTAAAATCTTTGAGAAATTCACCGAAGCATAAGTGAGCTAGTGCTCGAAAAGGACAGTCATGTCAATTTTCATTTCCAGAAAAACTGCACTCCCACAGAGATAACACGTAAACTGGTCAAATTTGACAAGATTACTTTCAATCAATTGTTACGAGGTGATGCCGTCATCCAATCAAAAAATCAAAATCCACAACATACTGAAAGCTTGGTGAAAATTGGCAGAGGATAAGTGAGATACGCTCGAGTGAACTTGAAATTTGATGACGTCATTTTGAAAATTTACTTTTTTTTTAATTTTATTAAGAAATTTGATATCTTTTCATCATTTTTTCAGCATCGCCAACACATGAAATGGCTTGTACAACTCATCAGCTTTCAAAATATGTAAAGAAAATGGGGGGGGGGGAGGGGTCATCGTCCATCCTGACGAGTAAAATCGGATTAAAAATTGGCGGTTTTTTGGCATTGTTGCACTGTATGTCGCCATTGACGCGCGCGCGGAATTTCAACTTTGACGGCCCCGTATGACGTCATATTGAGTGAGATTGACTTGAAACTTGGTAGAAATATTCCCTGACATTTCAGAAGTCAGATATTAGTGAAAAAACGGGAAACTTCTATTGCATATGAGCTGTGCGTGCGTATATGTGCGTGCGCGTACGCGTCCGTCCATTTATTCAATTTTTCAAAAAATGCTCCAAATGGTCTGAAACGTGTGCAAAAAAAATTTGAGCTCGATTGGAACATGTAAATATTTAAATGCGCGCGTACGCGCACGTTTTAAGAGTAGATATGAATTTTGAGAATATGAGTGGAATGCGCATAACATAAAATATATGTGACGTGAATTTCATTGAAAAATTCCATTCCATTAATGAGATATGATTGAGAATGTGTTTTCATATAATGATGTCATAGTGACGTCACGGTCGACTGATCACATTGATACATTAGATTTGTTGTCTTTGGGAAATTATACATACATGGTATAAGTTTGAGATTGATAGTGTCAGGAGTCTTGAGCTTACCTCTGCCCCACTTTTGAGGAGAAAGAAGAAAAAGAACTAGAGATTGTAATTTGTCATTACTGACAAATTAAGGTGATCCGATTTTTTTTTTTTTTTTAATCAATGATTCCAGTCCTGATCGCAATAGGCATGACCATACAGGTGTCATCTGTGTTTAGAAACATTGGCCGTGTGATGTTTGGATTTTCATTTAGAAAAGGGAGTCATGTCTGTCATCTTTGGTAGTAATCGTGTATACACTAGATATCGAAGATGCAGCAAAAAATACATATGACCTTTGACCCACCTTTACACTCCCAAGATGGCATCTGAGGAAAAAGTGGTTATTTTGTGAAATGATTCTCGCGACATCGTCTATACGTGTACAAAATATGGGAAAGATAGGACATGTATTCGCTAAGATACAGGATGAAACATTTATGACCTTTGACCCTAAATTACATACCCAAGATGACGTCTGATCAAGTAGTTGTTATTTTATGAAATAATGTACGTTTATTGACGTAATGCCGACACCTATGAAAAACAAAGGGAACCCAAGCGATAGCGCAAAGTCTCAGCTACAACATATTAAAATCTGGGAGAAATTCACTGAAGCATAAGTGAGCTAGTGCTCGATAGAGATAGTCATGTCAATTTTCATTTCGAGAAAAACTGCACTCCCACAGATATAACACGTAAACTGGTCAAATTCGACAAGGTTACTTTCAATCCATTTTTACGAGGTTATACTGTCATTTAATCAAAATTGTTTCATACATAACTGATAGAGCATTAAATAAGCTACAGCATACTGAAATCTGGGTGACAATTGGCCAAGGATAAGTGAGATACGCTCGAGTAAACTTGAAATTTGATGACGTCATTTTGAAAATTTACCTTTTTTATTTTATTAAGAAATTTGATATCTTTTCATCATTTTTTTCAGCATCGCCAACCCATGAAATGGCTTGTACAACTCATCAGCTTTCAAAATATGTAAAGAAAATGGAGGGGGGGGGGGGTCATCGTCCATCCTGGCGAGTAAAATCGGATTGAAAATTGGCGGCTTTTTGGCATAGTTGCACTGTATATCGCCATTGACGCGCGCGCGGAATTTCAACTTTGACGGGCCCGTATGACGTCATATTGAGTCGGATTGACTTGAAACTTGGTAGAAATATTCCTTGACATTTCAAACATCTGATCCGTGTGAAAATCCGGAAATTTCTATTGCATGTGAGCTGTGCGTGTGTATATGTGCGCACGCGTACGCGTCCGTCCATTTTTTTTTCAATAAAAAAAAAAATGCTCCAAATGGTCTGAAACGTGTGCCAAAAAAATTGAGCTCGATTTGAGCATACAAATACTTCAAAGTGCGCGTACGCGCATGTTTCAAGAGAAAATATGCATTTTGAGAATACGAGTAGAATGCGCATAACTTGAATTATATGTGACGAAAATTTCATTGAAAAACTCCATTCCATTAATGAGATATGATTGAGAATGTGTTTTCATATAATGACGTCATAGTGAGGTCACGATTGACCAATGATATTTGACAAATGATATTTTAGATTTGTCGTCTTTGGGACATGATACATATATGGTATGAGTTTGAAATTGATACTCTGAGAACTTTCTGAGTAAGTAGATACACAACTTTTGTCCAGAAATAAAGAAAGAAGAAGAAGACGAAGAACAAAGATTCCGTACAGATACAGAAGGTGATCCGAAGGATACTCGGATCACCTAAAAAGAAGAAGAAGAAGAAGAACAAAGAATCAGTACAGATACAGAAGGTGATCCGAGAGGATACTCGGATCACCTAATAACAGCATTCTTTGTTTTCATTTGGGAACGCCGCGCCTAATGGCGAACGTTACTGTAAGTAAATGCCTTTGTATGGCCGCGCCGTGTATTACCATACCAATGAGAGTCCATATTAGTAGACGGCGAGTTGTCACAATATAGGGGTGTTCTTAAAATTTTCTGTAGATTTTGATTTTTTGTGCTATTTCCCCTATTTTGGGGGTGCTGAACACGAATCCACTTGTTGCCATTTTTCTAACCGACGTCTTCACCCGTTGCCATGGCAACGCATTATTTTCCTTAAAAGAACATGTATTCTTCATTAAAAATAATAAAAACATGATGTAAACACCAAAATGTGTCATTATAAATCCTTCTTAATTAGACTTGAGAAAGAATACGATTTTCATAATGTCATGGTTACCTAATAGCAATGACGGTTACCATGGCAACAACTATTTATAAAGAAAAATCATATTTTTCATGAAAAAGCAAGAAAACATGACAAGATTGAGTGGAATATTTATCATAAATTACTATCTAGATTATCAGCTAATTTTTCCACTACCAGTATGTTAATTTCACATCATTTTCGTTGCTATAGCAACAGCATGACAAAAGCTGCCTTTTAAAGAAAAATAAGCATTGCGATTGAAAGAAAAGCAAGAATACGTCCATAGATGATAAATTTCTGTATAGTGAGATTTTTTGAGCTATTTCCTTTATTTTGTCGGTGCCAAACACGAATCGACCTATTGCCATATTTCTAAATGACATCTTTAGCCGTTGCCATGGCAACAAATTATTTTCTTTGAAATAACATGTATTCTTCATTAAACATCACAAACACATGCTAAAAACACCAAAATAAGTCAATATAAACGTATTACGCTTCAATCAAATTAAAACTCACAATTTCCGACTGTCACAGCAACCTCATAGCAATAACGGTTGCCATGGTAACAGCTATTTTTTAAAAGAAAATGATTTTTTCATCAAAAAGCATGAAAAGATGGAAAGTTTGAGTAGCATATTCATTACAAATTGCTATGATAATTATCAGCTTTTTTCACTACATTCATGCCACATTATCATCGTTGCTATGGCAACAACTTTTTTCCCTAGAAAGGAGAAGTATCCCATTAAAAGAAAAACTAGATAGATAAATGATCATTTTTTGTTTATTATAATTATCTTATAATTTTTTATCATTACCTTTAAAAGAACGTGTATTCTTTATTAAAAACATCATAAAAACATGCAGTAAACACCAAAATAAGTCAATCTAAACATCTCTTTAATCAAATTAAAAATCACAATTCTTATAACGCCATGGTTACCTCATAGCAAAGATGGTTGCCATGGTAACAACTATTTTAAAGAAAGTAGTGATACTTTCATGAAAAAGCAAGAAAATGTGACAAGATCGGGTGGAATATTGATTACTAACTACTATCATGACCTCTTTCCCATTATATTCATTTCACTTCATTTTCGTTGCTATAGCAACAACATGACAAAAACTGCCTTTTAAAGAAAAAAAATAGGTATTTCAATTAACAGGAAAATAAGAATGAAGTAAATCCGTAGATAATACATTTCTGTAAGAGTTAGATTTTTTGTGTTCTTTCCCTTATTTTGGGAGTGCCGTACACGAATCCACCTTTTGCCATATTTCTAATTGACATCTTTAGCCGTTGCCATGGAAACAAATCATTTTCTTTAAAAGGACATGTATTCCTCATTAAACATTATAAAAACTTACTGTAATTTCCAACAGATGTCAATATGAATATATTTCTCTGATTAAATTGAATATCACAATTTCCGCATTTCACAGCTACCTCATAGTGATGACGGTCACCATGGTAACAAGCTATTTTCTAAAGAAAATAATGATTTTTTTTAATCAAAAAGCATGAAATCATGAAAAGATTGATTGAAAAGTTATTTCATTACCAGCTAAGGTCTAACTATGATTGTCAGCTTTTTTTTACTATGCTAATCTCACATTATTATCGTTGCTATAGCAAAAACATGAGGAAAACTTTCTTTCATAGGAAGAAGAACTCTTTCATTAAAAAGGAAAGAAAGAATAAAATAAACAAGTGATCAATTTCAGAAAAGTTTAAATCTTTTGTGCTTTTTCATCTCTTTTGGGGATGGTGAACAGGAATGCACCTGTGCGTGGTAATTTTTTTAAATGATGTCTTCAGCCGTTGCCACGGCAACAAATTATTTTCTTTAAAAGAACATATGTTCTTCTTTAAACATTATGAAAACATGTTGTTAACACCAAAATGTGTCAAGATAAACATGTCTCTAAATAGTAAAACATCACGATTTTTCAATTTCATGGTTACCTCATAGCAATGACAGTTGTCATGGTAATAACAATTTATTATGAAAAACATAAAAAATGACAAGACTGAGTAACATATTTATAACATATTACTGTCAGTTCTTTTTTTTTTCACTATAGTCATCCCACTTCGTTCTCGTTGCTATAGAATTAACATGAGAAAACTGCTTTTTAAAGAAAAAATTAACGTTACTCAGAGGAAGGAAAGGATACACTAAACATAAACAAATAAGTAAAAACACAAAAGTTTAGTCAGCTTCCTGAATTTCTGATCACATTGCACCTTTAAAGCCTTAAATATCCGAAATTATGGTTAATATTTAAAATGGTTGCCATGGAAATGCATCAATTTTTGTAGAAAAAAAAATCTTCAAGAAAAAAATGTGAAATTATGGCCTAACTTTTGAAGTATTACAAATCAGCAAGACTATTAGCCATATAAATAATTCTGTTCACATCATTTCTGTTCGTATATCGCAACATGTTAAGGAATAGATTATTTTTTTTTTAAACTGTAGATATACCCAGGAAACATAAAATGCAAATAATAAGAAATAGAAATGTCTAAAAACCTCCGCAAAAGTTCCAATTTTCTCGTCATGATGTACTGTGTTTCAGCATTAATGTCTCCAAGACATTTGATAACCTTAAATGACTATGATACCTCCTCTATTGTAATTTCCAACAGATTGCTATAGAACTTTTATCCTTAAAAAAAAAACATTTTTCTCATGTTATTGCTATGGCAACAGAAATTATGTGGCATGAACGTTGTGGAAACAAAAGCTGATAGTAATTTGTAATGAATATGGTACTCAATCTCGTCATTTTTTCAATTTTTTCATTAAAATATCAGTATTTTCTTTTTAAGAATTGTTACTATGGCAACTGTCATTGCTATGAGGTATCAATGTAATTGAGAAAAAAAAAAGGATTATCTTTATCAATTGAGGAAAAATGTATATAATGACATATTTTGGCCTTAACAACATGTTTTTACGATGTTAATGAAAAACACATGTTCTTTTAAAGAAAATAATTTGTTGCCATGGTAACGGCTGAAGACATCATTTAGAAAGTGGCCATAGGTGGATTCCTTTTCAGCATTCCCAAAAGAACAAAAAAAAAAGGGCAGAAAAATTAAACTCTACAAAAATTGATTATTTATTTATCTAGTTTTTCTTTTTGAATACTGGGGTACTTCTCCTTTCTAGGGGAAAAAAAGTTGTTGCCATAGCAACGATAATAATGTGGCATGTGGCATTTGTAATGAATATGTTACCAAAATTTTTCATCTTTTCATGCTTTTTGATGAAAAAAAATTATTTTCTTTTAAAAAATAGATGTTACCATGGCAACCGTTATTGCTATGAGGTTGCTGTGACAGTCGGAAATTGTGAGTTTTGATTTGATTGAAGCGTGATACGTTTATATTGACTTGTTTTGGTGTTTTTAGCATGCTTTTGTGATGTGTAATGAAGAATACATGTTATTTCAAAGAAAATAATTTGTTGCCATGGCAACGGCTAAAGATGTCATTTAGAAATATGGCAATAGGTCGATTCGTGTTTGGCACCGACAAAATAAAGGAAATAGCTCAAAAAATCTCACTATACAGAAATTTATCATCTATGGACGTATTCTTGCTTTTCTTTCAATCGCAATGCTTATTTTTCTTTAAAAGGCAGCTTTTGTCATGCTGTTGCTATAGCAACGAAAATGATGTGAAATTAACATACTGGCAGTGGAAAAATAAGCTGATAATCTAGATAGTAATTTATGATAAATATTCCACTCAATCTTGTCATGTTTTCTTGCTTTTTCATGAAAAATATGATTTTCTTTATAAATAGTTGTTGCCATGGTAACCGTCATTGCTATTAGGTAACCATGACATTATGAAAATCGTATTCTTTCTCAAGTCTAATTAAGAAGGATTTATAATGACACATTTTGGTGTTTACATCATGTTTTTATGATTTTTAATGAAGAATACATGTTCTTTTAAGGAAAATAATGCGTTGCCATGGCAACGGGTGAAGACGTCGGTTAGAAAAAATGGCAACAAGTGGATTCGTGTTCAGCACCCCCAAAATAGGGGAAATAGCACAAAAAATCAAAATCTACAGAAAATTTTAAGAACATTACAACTCGCCGTCTACTATATCACGCGCGCGCACGCATAAAGTGTTTCGTGTAACTATCGTCAATACATATAATACACAGGCACAGGCCACACACTGGCATACCGTACCCGAGAGTACATTATGTGCGTGCGTGCGTGTCCGCCGGAAGATGTCAGAGATTTCGCTGCACCCATCATCTTTAGTATCCCCGAACTAAAAGATGGACGATCGAGAAAGCAGGAGCCTCCTTCGTCACGCACAAAAATACATCATGCATCTATCTAGTTAATTTTTCTTTGTCGTCCACGAGGTCGACACGGAGGTAGAGCACGGACGAAACCCGCGCCGTTCGATGCAGGATACTCTCCCGCGGCCGACGGCACCGGTCGCAGCGGAGCCGACGGATTCGGAGGAGATAGACAAACCAGCAAAGCCAGAATAAAACAGGAAATACAAAGGCCGCGACAACACCAAAATCTTAGCGTATTGTATGTCTACTCTATATATCTTTGTTTGCTTATTTACATTTTTTTTTTTGCTGTTCTTTTTTTTATCTGTTTGTAATATATAGATTCGAGACCTGAGCTTGTCTTTTGAAGACTTGGATGAAGATTTTCAACGTCAGTCCTCCTTGGGAGTAGACTTGGCCCGATGGGTGTGTACTATGCCAAATATTTCGCGCTTCCACCTGACATCCCCCTACTTGCCTGATAATCTCCTCTCAACAGCCGCCGACTTAGCCTCATCCTGCCAGGTATTCATTCACGTTTGCCTATATGACTGGTATTTTCCCGCCAACGAAAGTGTGTCCTACCTAACGCAGGGCTCCACACTAACTTTCTTTTTTGGTGGCCCGATGGGGCCAATGGGGCCACCAAAATCATCAATTTCAAATTTTTGGTGGCCCGAGAAAAAAATTTGGTGGCCCGAAAAAAAACCAATAAAAAAATTAAAAGTCTTTTTTTTTTAATGAGTCAAATATTTTAGTTTTATCATTGTAGTAAGAATTGGAAGCTGGACATATCTACTCATAAATAAACCTCAACAAACTCGCAACACTCACTCTCAGGCACACATTCAGTCCTTTTCATCCATCATCTAATTAAATTTAACTGCTAATTTCCGGCGCAAAAAGAAACACATTTATTGACATACTTTTCAAACATTTTTGGTGGCCCGAGGCGGGCCACCAAATTTGCCCTTTTTTTGAAATTTGGGGGCCCGACTTTCATTTTTGGTGGCCCCGGGCCACCGGGCCACCGTTAGTTTCGAGCCCTGCCAAACGCATCTTTGTACACTGTATTTATTTTTGACATATTATTATCAGAAACCACCGATCACGTACGATTCATTGATTAACTTGTTGTTTCAATCAGCTTCTTCCCTCCTAAATTGACCTCAATATCCTGGGGTGGTATTCTGAGGTCGTAATTAAGTCTGTAATTAACTTCGTGATTAAGTCGTGAAGTTAATAGGCCCTTAATCATTGGCACAATCGGTATTCTGAGGACGTAATTAAGGTATGATTAAGTCCCCTGTAATTATCTTAGGTCCCTCCCATCTAATTGTTATTCCATCCAATCAGACGCGTTGTTAGAAGCAACATGATGATTACACGCGCAAATATGCCCTCAATGCGCGCTCCTCCACGCCCCCTATGCCCTGTAATTACAACCCAAGAGCTCCGTGCGCACACTCCGGTATTTGACCACAACCCCTCACCTACGCACGCGAAGATCTCAACCTCTTTGCTCACATAAAATGACAAAATTCCTCGAAGATCGGCTATATTTCTTTTTTTTTCTCTGAATTCTACGGATACCATGATAACAAGATTTAACCGCTCCTCGGTTACCGAAGACGGTAAGTATCGTTGTGGCAGAGAAAACACGATGTATTGCATGATATCGGAGTAGTTAATGACACTCTTTGATATCATTAAGTTATCCATTAACTTTCATACTTAATTACACCCTCAGAATACCGATTCGTAATTAACTCTGTAATTAAGTCCTCTGAGAGATACAAACTTATTGATACGCGCAAACGCGTAGGTCCTTCCCGCCAAAACGCTTGTTGCTATGGTAGTTAATATACCCCCTACTTAAAGGGATCGTACAGTTCTGGTTGAGACCTAATTTCAGGTTTCTAACATTTTTAGGTGAGATAATGAGAAATCTCATATGAAATATGAAAGAGCATGCAATTTTATGAGGAATTCAATGTTTATTTGATAAAAATTGGTTTTGAAATGGCCGAGATATCCAAAAAAGAACGATTCTAGTAAAGTGTGGGACCCACACTTTGTAACGATCGCTTTGTTTTACTTTGTTTTTGGATGTTTCAGTTATTCCAAATCCGATTTTCATCAAATAAACTTTGAATTCCTCTTAAAACGGTAGGCTCTGTACTATATCATAAGTGTTTTCTTGGTATCTTGCAAAAATTTAAAAGCCTAATTCTCATCTCAACCAAAACTGTACTATCCCTTTAATCACGCTCTCAGAATACCAATTCGGTAATTAAGCGCTAATCAGACACTCAATAAGCTCTCAGAATACGGCCCCTGCTATTTTTGGCTAGGTTTTGCCAACCTTAAGTCTTTAAAGGAAGAAAAAAAGTGACTGGAAAGAAAAAAAAAAACATCTTTGCAATGGAAATGTGAATTCCCAAACAAACAATTTACCGAAAAATGAAATTGTAGGACTTCGGGAAACGTTAAAATTGTCCTATGTAAGGGATGATATTCAAACAAATACGATATTATTAATGCCAGAGGCTGAACATTGTTAAGTTGTGAGGCCAATCACGTCTTCTCAGCTAATTTCATAGTGAGTTCATTTCGATGGTAACGAAACTGAATCTGCATGATGCAACTCTTACTCCAGTCAGTGTTTTGAAATATTCAAGATGGTAAGAAAAAAAACCTGTCAAAAAATCCTATACATTTCCATTAAATGGACGAACAATTCACCCCCCCCCCCCCAGATATGCAGGTGCTTTTCGAAACAATGTGCACAATCAGCTTCTTCGTAAGGATTAGAAACTATTACATTTGTTTTTGTTTTTTTCCATTTCATTTTAGTTTATTTCATTTTATTTCATTTCAGTTAATTTCATTTAATATCATTTTCAACAGAAGTATACAATACAAGTAATATTTACATGTAAAAATAATATAATGTGACTTTTCATATTCAATAATTAAACCAAGTTAATTAATATTTTTTTTTTCAAATAAAACCAAACATACTTGAAATTTAAGAAAATGCATCGGCAAACTGTAACTGAACCGTATCGCATTTTATTGCGTGTTATCTGTAAAGTTGTCCAACCACCCGTATAGACATTTTTACATAGCTTTAACAACAGAAAGAGAGAGGGAGAGAGAAAACAAACCGGTTATAAATATCAAATTGTCTATGTGCCGAAACATGCAAAGTATATATGTAAATAGCGACAAATGTGATTCAAGGGGATTTTCTTCTTTTTTTTTAGGGGGGGGGGAGGGTCGAACCCAGAGCCAAAAACGTATTAACGATGTCTCTACTTTCAAAGTTCAGAATCTTTGTCAACTCAACCGAATGAAATCCGAACTGGCACTGTGACATTTCCTACCTAATGGTATCGTGAAATCCGCGTCATATTGCTAGGTAGCCCAAGCGTACTGAAAAGGTTGATATTTACATACTTTACAAGATATGGATATCTCATACTTGATATTGACAGCATTTAAGAGCGATGACAATCTGATAGTTAAGAATAAACCATATGGCTAACTACTGTCTTACCCCCCCCCCCCATAAAAAATAGATAAATAAATGAAAAAAAAAAATCTGCCAAAGTAGTTACCGAAATTGCACAAATTAATATGTGACCCTGCACCACAAAACAAACAAAAAGTCGCCAGACATGAACTTTTAGTTAAAGCGGAAATTTATAGGGAATCTAGAAATATGACAAGTTTGATATCTATGGAAGGCTAAGAAGCTAGTTAACAAAACTGGATATCTTTTAGATGATGTAACTTTACCCCTAAACTGTTTTTGAGATTGAAAAAACACCCAATTTCCATGACCACGTAGCTCCGTTCGCTACAAGAAACATCGGATTTGAGCGACGTCACCTAATGACAACATGTGTTTGAGCTGATTTGCCGTACGGATATATGAGACCCGCTCTGGCAAAACCCGAAACTTATCGGCAAATGTGATTTCGCGCTACAGCCCGACAAAGGTAAAAAATTGACTTACCTCAGGGATCAAATTGACATTTTGGTGTCACGTTGTAGGGGAATTTTCTAGTTTGTGATTGATATCAACAACACTTCGAAATACATCCTACAAAATGTGGAATTTTGAAGAGAAAAGGGGGATGTCAATCTCAAATGTTGGCCAAAATCTTACGTGTCTAAAGACAAAATCGCCTTCGCTTACGGCGAAAATGACTGTTCTTTTGGCGATCGTGTCTTAGATATTCTGCGTTGAACCCTGACACATTTGGTACCTACAGAAAGCTCTACCTCTGCTTATTCCAAATATGGTCATGGCGTTATGTCATGCTACTCACTTTCATTCATAAATTCGTCTGAAACATGCGTAAGTTTATGCAAATCGACTCTCAGACGCGTAAACAGCCTTGTTGCTTACCAAGACAAGTGATCGAAATACGTGTTCACGATTGGTCAACTGCGCCGAGGACCCCCTTGTTTAAAAGCAACCTACATGTTATACTATGGGGATCGCTGCAGCAGCGGTGCATGCTTGCATGTAACACGTGTATCGTGACTGCTGCTCAGCACGGAAATGTTGCAGTTTCCCGCTTTGTTAGACTGTTTTTTTTTTAGCAAGTTGAGGTAGAAATTAGAATTTAAACCAACACACAAGAGAAAAAGAAGGTCACATTTAACTAACAAACCTTCATCATGCCATTTCGAAGAAGAATAAAGTTGAAATCACGGCATCAAGGAATACGTCTGTCACTGCCGATTCTGCTGGTACTGTTGTGCGTACATCTGATCACGGCAATCGCGAATCTTGAGCTGATTACGGTAGGTTTTGTGCTTTTTAAACGTCGTATTTCCGTAAATTTCATGGGTGTAATAACGAATTCCAATCAATTACAGCTCTTTGACTTAGTTATCATCCTTCATGAGTAGGCCTATGTAAGATTACCTCAGCTATACGCAATTCCCCCACAATGATCGATTTGTTGTGTCAATAACAGCAAATTGTGGCTGTACGAAGGAACAGCTGATCACGGCAATCATGAATCTTGAGCTGACGATAGGTTTTGTGCTTTTAACACTTTGTTTTTCCGTAAATTTATGGGTGTAAAATATGATTCCAATGAACACAAACAAACAAACAATTTCACGACGTGAATATATAGTTTTGGCGGACGATTTATTCTAGATTGACAACAAATTACACACCAGTTTCTACTTTTCGTAGCCGCATCGAACTTTTTCCAATGCTCAAATTTGGTAAAAATAAAGATTCTTATATGTGACCCTGCCCCTCAAAACAAACAAAAAGTCGCCAGACATGAATTTTTAGTTAAGACCATATCCTGAAAGAGCTGATTCTAAGCTTTAAAATGATGTATAACTCAAATCAAGTGGACTCTCCTAACCTATCTAAATATTGGAAAGAAAGCACAAACTCAGGAAAAGTGTGAATTGAGAAAAGAGGCTCTGAGGTACAGTGTCTATTTAAGCGCTTAATCTTTACCAAACCGTGTTGGCTGTGCGATGGATGGGACAAAAAACAGGAAGTAAACCACCAGAGTAACAACAATGAAGGGATTATCAGATTAAACTGAAATTAAGCATGCCTCATTAACACATTCTGTCCATAATTAATGCCAACTTTCAAAGCAGTAGCATTATCCTTTCAAAAGTTATTAGAGTTGAAGTTAAAGAGTGTGGAAAAGGTTTTTCAGAAATGAAAAAAAGATTCTAAAGACACACCTAATCACACTATTCTACCAAAAATGTTCGAGATAAATTGCTAAAAAAACACACACACTTTCCTGCCCGTTTTATGATACCAAATGTTAGCATAGTGTAAAAGAAGACACGCTCTTTCAGAAAATATGAAAAAATCAAGTTCGGCTAGGTTGACCCATTTCACTTATATTCAGTCCTCACGCAAAATCGGTGTGTGCGACTATATGTTCGTTTTGAGGTGCACGGTCACATATTCAAAGCAGAGACAACCTTATTGCATGATTTATGTCAGAAAGTAATCAAAATAACATTAAATGATGGAAAACAGTCAATTTATGTGCTATTATTTCCTATAAATTTCTTTTTTAAGACCATATCCTAAAAGAGCAGACTTTAAGCTTTAAAATGACGTATAACTTAAATCAAATGGACTCTCCTAACCTATCTAAATATTGAAAAGAAAGCACAAACTCAGTGTGAACTTAGAAAAGAGGCTCTGAAGTACAGTGTCTATCCAAGCACTTAATCTTTACCAAACCGTGCTTGCTGTGCGATGAATGAGACAAAAAACATGGAGTAAACCACCCGAGTAACAACAATGAAGGGATTATCAGATTAAACTGAAATTAAACATGCCTCTCAACACATTCTGTCCATAATTAATGCCAACTTTCAAGGCAGTAGCACAATCCTTTCAAAAGTTATTAGAGTTTAAAGTGAAGAGTGTGTACAAGGTTTTTCGCAAATGAAAAAGGGACTCTAAAGACACACCTAATCACACTATTCTACCAAAAATGTTCGAGATAAACTGCTAAAAAACACACTTTCCCCGACGGTTTTAAGACCCCAAATTTTAGTATAATGTAAAAGAAAACTTGCTCTTTCAGAAAATATGAAACGGTCAAGATCGGCTTGGTTGACCCATTTGACTTATTTCAGTCCTCACGCAAAATCAGTGTGTGCGACTTTTTGTTCGTTTTGTGGTGCCCGGTCACATATGCAGAATTACAATATTTGGTAAAAGTGAAGCCTGCAATATGTAAGAATAAATGCGATTTTCTTTTCTTTTCTGTTTTTTTTTTTTTTTTTTTTGTTAACAAACTGATTATTGACACCCGGGCAAAATTCAGTTATCGCAAAAGCGTTCAAGGATGAACAAGTTGATCACCTTTAAAAATGTATAACCACGAAAAGCAGCATAACATACGCTAATTTAACGCAGGTATTAGCCCCATGCCACTCAGACAATGATTATTGACATGAAACTTCTTGAGCACTTAAGTCTGTTTTCGCGTGGCATGACTACTGTCGAATATGTGCCTGAAGATCAGAGCGTTATGATGATGAGACAAATACTATAAAGATTCTCATGCACGTAAGTTAAATTATGTTAATGTAATTTATTGTGAATTACATCGAGTTGTTATTGCTTTTTGTTTTTGTTTTTGTTGTTGCTTTTGGGTTTTTTTTTTAAAAACAAATCGCTCAGTTCTATATATGGCATGGTAAAACGAAACTACCATAAGGGGTTTGGGTTTAATATTTTTAATTTAATGCGTTATATCAATTAGAATGTGCGTGACATAAATCTCTGAAAGAAAAAAAAAGTAGTTGTCTTCTCCATTTTTGGTGACCATGTATATTCCAACTACACGATTTCTTTTTTTGTTCTATTTTCCCATCCCTTTTTCTCTTTAGTGTTTCCACCTCATCTTTCTCTGAAGCATATCTGTGGTACCTTTGACCCATACAGTGAAATGAGACCAGAGATGCAGTTGTATTTGACCGTACGTTTAACCTGTTAATCACATTTTTGTTTTCGTCAATAACTAGTTGCCGAGGACTACTGAAATTGGTAACGCAATGTATGACACTCATGTGTACTTAACTCTGATAAGTCATGATCGTTTATTTATGCGGTATAATTGGATTTCAGTTTTCATTGTTTAACTGTGCTAAACACATGGGAAACCATATACGAACAGGGCAAACTAGATTAAGTTGGCTCCCCAGGCCTGGAGTTGTGCATTGTAGTTTTTATTGATTTTGTTTTCAGATTCGGGAGCTTTCCATGGAGATTCACACGGGTTGGACCCCAAGGCCATCAGCAGCAATGTACTTAGCCGAATTTTTGTGTCGTATGCCCCAAGTTGAACGTGTCAATCTTCAGTGTGATAACCTGCCTAAGGAATTCTACGAGGCAATTGCTTCAGAGGCCACAAGCAGGATGGTAACTAATCGATGAGAAAAAAAAGAAAGAAATAGGATGATGGATAAAAGTATAAAATTACGCAGGGCAATTGCATATGATATCTCTCTACCCTGGGGAAAAAAAGAGAGACTAAGGATATATAATACCTATCGCTTGACAGAGTAGTGTTTGATGAAATGATATGATTTGATTTGATTTGATTTGATTTCTTGGTTACTGTGTCATCATTGTACATGCACATTCATGTAAATGCAGAAATATAAGTTGTTCACAGAATATTTTTTTTTCTTCATTGCCAGTATCTTTTCCTTGCAGCAGGACAAAGTTTATCGAAATGACAAAATACTGCAATAGCTTAGTCAGTTTTTATTCGTAAAAAAGAGTTCGCTTGATGTTGCCATTCAACATGATATATCTAAGAAAATACGAATGTATGAATCATTCAAGATGTTTTTTTTTTATCATGTCTGATATATAATTACATATGTGACCCTGCACCTCAAAACAAACAAAAAGTCGCCAGACATGAATATTTAGTTGAGACCATATTCTGAAAGAGCAGACTTTAAGCTTTAAAATGATGTATAACTCGAATCAAATGGACTCTCCTAACTTATCTAAATATTGGAAAGAAAACACAAACTCAGGAAAAGTGTGAACTGAGAAAAGAGGCTCTGAAGTACAGTGTCTATCCAAGTGCTTAATCTTTACCAAACCGTGTTGGCTGTGCGATGAATGGGACAAAAACAGGAGGTAAACCACCAGAGTAACAACAATGAAGGGATTATTATATTAAACTGAAATTAGATATGCCTCATTAACACATTCTGCGCATAATTAATGCCAACTTTCAAAGCAGTAGCACTATCCTTTAAAAAGTTATTAGAGTTGAAAGTGAAGAGTGTGGACAAGGTTTTTCAGAAATGAAAAAGAGATTCTAAAGACACACCTAATCACACTATTCTACCAAAAATGTTCGAGATAAACTGCTAAAAAGACACACTTTCCTGCCCATTTTATGATACCAAATTTTAGCATAATGTAAAAGAAGACCCGTTCTTTCAGAAAATATGAAAAAGTCAAGTTCGGCTAGATTGACCCATTTCTCTTATTTTCAGTCCTCACGTAAAATCAGTGTGTGCGACTTTTTTGTTCGTTTTGAGGTGCACGGTCACATATGATTATACTAGGTGATAAAAGACAAAAATCCCACTTATGATCATTCATTTTTCAAAAACTATAAATGAGATAACAGTGTCATTGATAGGAGTAATAGCTGAATAACGTAAAATTGATTTGAAAGTTATTTGAATATGAAAGCATAAATCAGTTTAATAAAAATCGGTGAGTAATTTCAAAGTTAGGTTCCGGATTTTGGACATATTTCAACCTTCTGTACAAAACTTGAACTTTACACAGGAACCAATGATGTATATATGTGAGAATGTGTTGGACAGTGACCCTAAACAATGGACTTTGTACCACTTTTTCATAGTTGTGCTTGGCCCTTGCTCCATGGCACATGGTTGCTATAATAATAACTCACGATGGATTGACCTCGTCTCTTGTAGTCTGAATTCATTGTAAATGATTAAACGCATGCTTATAAGAAGTCAGCACTTGTTCTCATGTGCTTGCATACGCTACATTTTATTCCAGCTAACGGTAATTTTCAAATCTTATCTAACATATCACTAAATATGGGGTATTAATAAGCATAATGACTTTACGCTGTAATGCCAGAGGATGAATAAAGACTAGCTGTGATAGTGGAATTTCTCAGGAATAGATATTACAGCATTCAAAACATGGTCATTGTCTGGGTGTAAGGCAGAAAAATCTGAACCATAAATGAAACATTAATCTGGGATAAAATGAATCTGATTTATGCTTTCATTTTTAAGTTACCTCCAACAAAGCTGTAGACTATTTCAGCTATCGCTTATTTCAATATCAGTGTAATCTGATATATAGTTTTTGAACTACTAAGGATCAAAAGTGGGACAAGCTTGTTTGTAACACCTAGTACATAATAAGCCTGCAAATACTTGTACGTGTCATTTCGTTCATCTTGCACATGCCACAGCTGAATGTCATCAACGTCAACGGAGTGGCAGTGAAAGATCTGATTGGTCAGAGATGGTAAAGGAGGCACAGCACAGGTATAATTATGTTATCTTATCAACGTTAGCACACTATAAATGAGTCCATTTATGTACTATTTGTGCATTATGGTCAGTTTTATCATCTACTCAATGGCCTTAGAAGAGCATGAGTAACACTATAAGCCAGTTTTTAAGACTCGATCTATTCATTGAAAGGAGTGAGCGTCAACATACGTGGAGCAAGTTGCGAAATTTACAACTTGTCACATTAATAGGTATGGGGAAAAAAATCCATTTGGGGATGAGGGCTGTTGTTACTCCCTATTGCTCGTAAACCTTATGACCTGAAAATCTACTCCTTTATTTTTGTGTTACCATCATTTTGTTGCTCTTGTATGTTATCACTATGTCCAAGGTCCTTTCACTCTCCAACACAGTGGCGCTGGATGTAAGCGAATGTCAGAAATATTCCACATTTCTGGGCAAATACTTTACCAACTCGGGACAAACTTGAAATGAGCCGAGATCGAAATATGCTGGAGGAGGACATCGAAATCTTCATATGAGGTGGGGTACGTTTCATGAAGTCATCAGTTACAAGTATTCACATACGTCTGAGAATGGTCAAGGTTGCACCAATGTAGAGCTGAAAGACTTTTAAGGAGAAGTAAATCCATTTCATTCAGTCTCTCATAAGTTTGTCTTATGAGCAGAAAGTCTCTCATAAGAGCTTCATGAAACGGACCCAGGAAGGGCAGGCGGACATACACCAGGAAGGGAGAAAACACACAGTTATAACATCAGAGGAGTCAAATACATTCAAATAGAAAGAAAGCGAGAGAGAGAGAGAGAAAGAGAGAAACAAACAACCGTGTAATGGACTACACCCTAGAGTCTGCGAGTCTCGCAGAGCATCAACGAGTTGGTCTAGTAATCTACGAACTCCTAGCGACTAGATAATATGAGCCCGGACACTGATAAAACAAGTTACCCTCTCCCGACGACAACAACAACAACCACGAAGCACGAAGAAAAACTCGCACATACTATCTGGATCTATCCCGTGGAGAGACGCTCCTCCACAACTGTACCACAAACTATCATTATTATGATTATGATGATAATGATATTGATGATAGTAATAATGATGATGATGATGATAATAATAATAATAATAGTATTAATAATAATAATTATAATTATTATAAATATTATTATTATTATTTTTATTATTATTATTACCATCATTGCCGTTATTTTGTTCAAACATGACACACATTGTCGAACATTCTTCTGGAGGCAGCTGTGTATATTTCCACAATTGTTTTGTTGATTTGTGACAAGGCTGTTATTACTTTATCTATACGTGTGCAAAATATATCCAACACTTGTCATGTTTGCTTTGCTCCTTTCTCTATCTGTCTGCAATAATCTTTGTCATGGGTCAAGAAACAAGCACAGCCAACAAATCTCTCACAGGTAGGATCAAGAGAGAGAAAGAGAGAGAGAGAGAGAGAGAGAGAGAGAGAAAAGAGATTCTAACAGCTGAGTACCGCACCAGTACAACAAGCTTGCCTATTTGTTAGGACATGTATCAAAATAATATCAGACTTAAAAGGCATTTTGGTTTGAGGAAGAATATCAGAATATTATTCTATTGATAAGAATGTGATTTATGAGATCATTTCGCCTCTTACCTTTATCTTAAATCAAGATTTTTCTAGTGGTAAAGTTCCTCACAAAAATGAAAGTTGCCTGAGTTGTTCCTATATTTAAAAGAAGGGCAAAAAGACCTCGTTAATAGTTGTCAAATTTCTCTTTTAAATTCCTTTTCTAAGGTGCTTGAAAGACTCGTGCATAAACGTACCGTCAGTTTTCTTCTTAAAGCAAAAATATTTACGGATTCTCAGTTTGGATTTAGGAAAAAAAACTTAGTATAACTCACGGAATACTTAAGTTTCTTGATATTGAAGATGGATGATGCTAACGATGATGTTTCTCATACTGTTGGAGTTTTTCGTGATTTCTCAAGGAGGTTTGATACCATAGATCATGCTACTTTACACTATAACTTGAATTATTACGGAATTTAGGGATTCAAAATTAAACTAAGATTATATCCTTTGTTTTGCAGACGATATAAATTTGGTTGGGTTTTTTTCTCACAAAAATCCTGACACGCTCGTAAATATGATAAAAGAAGACCTTGTTTTTGTTTAATCTTGGATTTATGCTAAAACAAGTTTTCAACATTCACAGAACTCATAATATGCTGTTTTGAATTCCCGTGTTTCCTATTTTTGTCAAGATAAACAAGATTGATTGTGTATATGTCAATAGTAAACAAATTTGTTGGTCTGTAATTCGATAGTGATATATCTTGGAAAGTCCATGTTAACTATGTTAGTAGAATTATTGCTATAAATAAAGGTGTTCTCAACAATCTTAGATATTATGTTCCATGTAATATTCTCGAGAGTATATATTCTACTTTGATATCTCCTTATCTTCATTATGGAATTCTTGCTTGGAGAGGTACTCCTATCACCTGATAGACTTGTCTTTTGTTTGCAGAAACAGAATAGTAAATCATACTGGATATTCATCCCACACGAATAAACTTTTTCTGAGTACCAAAATCTTGAAAAATACCTGAATTATCTTATTACAACGTTTGCCTGTTCGTATGTTCGCCAATTACCAGATGTTTTTTCCCAAATGTTTACAAGAAATTTAACAATTCATGATTATCCAAGTCGTCAGCGGCATCTTCTACTTTCCCGAACAATTTTGTCCCAAAGTAGTTTAATTAGAGCCATAGTTTATATCATGGACAATTTGTATGGATTGCCATGTGTTACGTTTCCCCGAAACATAAATACATATTTGCATCTTGTTCATGCTCAAATTGTGATGTTTGAATATTTCTTGGAGTGCTTTAATTTCTTAATGATTTGTTAATAAAGGCTAAAGTGTCTCACTTACCCCACTTTTCACTACGGCATGCAGCGTGTAAAGTTCTTGTTGCTCTTCATCTTCCTCTTTGTTTATCCTTATACAAGTACTCTGACCAGGAACACAAGTAGCGATCAGCCTGCCTGTTTCGCTCTCCAAGCCATTATTACGAGTCTTGGGCAATCATTACCCTCTGGTCAATTATACTCCAGATCCTGTACCTCACTAAACTTTAATCCTTAGACTTGAACCTAAACCTAACGCCTACCAAAACTCTCACACTAACCCTTACCCTAATCTTTGCTTTAACTTTATCAATAACCGGTACGTAGCCGGGAGGTGAATTGCTCTGATACGCTTATTATTACACCTGATTTTCGAAATTATTTGGGCTTGTCGGATTGTCGGTTACCATGGTCACAGGGCCTGGTTTTAGGAGCCCTGCTGGAATGTGACTTCTGAGCTGTATTCTCACTGTGCGTATTTTTTACATCTACGATAAGTTTCTTACTATCTCACCTTTAAAGTATGTACTCATGCCATACAGTTACGCCATTATCTACCTTCACACCTATTTGAATCATCACAATTTCAGTTGTTGTTTTGCCAACGTCGTTACTTGTAGTAATATGCTAGATTGATATTGTTGCACCAATTGTGGCTTTTCTGTGTTTTATTTAGAAACATTTAATTGATTGTTTTTCCTTCTTTGTTTTAATGGTTCCTCTAGCTATAGTATGGTCTAAATAGATGTCTCTATTTCATGATTCCCCCAATCTGATTTATTACGGGACTTGCGGCTGTACAAGCTTGCTTTTACCCAGGCCCCATCATATTTCTCGCACTATGACCACAGCTCAATTCAAATGTTTTTCAGACCTTTCTGTTTACACTGAGACAAACTGTTACATTCCGGGTTTCATCTATTTTATGCACTGTATAATTTACGTGCAGCATAACTGTATTTTGTCTGTGCTATTTGTGAGAAATATGTTAAAAAATAGGATTTAACTTGGAATTGACATTGGAATTAGAATTAAAATTAACAGCTATTCATTGCAAGTAAAATGAATTAATATGAAATGTCGCCGCAGTGGTAGAGTTTTGTACAGAAGAATATATGTGACCCTGCACCACAAAACAACCACAAAGTCGCCAGACATGGATTTTTAGTTAAGGACAGATTCTGAAAGACCAGACTCTAAGCTTTAAAATGATGTATAACCCAAGTCAAATGGACTCTCCTAACCTATCTAAATATTGGAAAGAAGGCACACACTCTGGAAAAGTAAGAACGGAGAAAAGAGGCTCTGAAGTACAGTGTCTATTCAAGCGCTTAATCTTTACTAAGCCGTGCTCGCTGTGCGATGAATGGGACAAAAAGCACGATGTAAACCTCTAGAGTAACAACAATGAAGGAATCATCAGATTAAACTGACATCAACAATGCTCTATCGACACATTCTGTCCATAATTAATGCCAACTTTCGAAGCAGCAGCATCGTCCTTTCAAAAGTTATTAGAGTTGAAAGTGAAGAGTGTGTACAAGGTTTGTAAGAAATGAAAAGGGGAGACCTAATTACAATATTCTGCAAAAAAAAAAAAATATTAGAGATAAACTGCTTAAAACACACTTTCCTGCCAGTTTTATAATTCAAAATTTTAGCATAATGTAGAAGAAGACTTGCTCTTTCAGAAAATATGAAAAAGTCAAGATCGGCTAAGTTGACCCACTTCACCTTTTTTTTTTTTTTTTTTTCAGTCCTCACACAAAATTAGTTTGTGCGACTTGATGTTCGTTTTGTGATGCACGGTCACATATATTGATCAGTATACACCGTTATTGTCAGTTGTGGTGCTAAACCAAATATTTCACAGACTGACTGTATGATGTGTAATGTGATAGTGTAGATAAATTCAGGTGTTTCCTTTACGATTTACGTGTTATTTGTTCCATTTCATTTTGAAGTGTTGGCAGAAGTTATTGTTGGTAATGCTGTCAATTCTATGACTTAGATCTTCAAGCCAGGCTTGGCAGATGCACTGAAATTGGTAGAGTACTTTGCGATAGGGTTAGGGAAATATTGTTTTAATCAACTGCAACAAAGTTTCAAAGATGACGTACAGAAAATATCTTAATTGTATTGGCTCATCCGACCCAAAGGCTCAAGTGAGCTATTGCAATTGTGACCCGCTACAACAAAAGGATCTAATGTCGCTGACGGCTGACCCGAGAAAATCGAGTTTGAAGTTACATCATCAAAATTGGTCAAAACAACCGAATTTCTGTTTATTGTATAATTTTATAGTCTAATCTTTTGTCTATCATCTGCCGAAATTTCGAAGCTAAATGATCAAAGGAAGGCAAGAAATCAGCGTTTTTCTGGGCCATGATTTTCTAACTTTCAACGTAACAGAAACGTGTCCGAAGATTTGGATTTAGCGCCGCAGCTAGACTCCGCCCCTAGCAACGAGGGAGTGATCTTATTGGTCAGTGCGTGACATCCTGATTACTGATTGGTCGTGCGTAGACCGCTGGAGCTAAGCTTGAATGAACATCGCGGAGGTCGCTAGGAGCATGCCTTCTATTGTCAAGCGGTGAAAACTGTCTCGCCTCCCCTTGATCATGATAGCGTCGGAAGGATAACTTTGAAGGCGTTTTTCTCGAAACTCTAATTTCCTCAACCACTTGACATGCGCTAATAAAATCACCGATATCTCCACAACCGAGTACCTTTATGACTTGTGTTATATATGAAATGAAAGTAGAAGAGTAAGGAAATAATGTCATGCCATTTTCAGAAAATTTTCCTCCCCCGACTTTCGGATCCTTTTGTTGTAGCAGGTCACAATTATGTTTCGCCCGTGCGTGATCTTCTACTATTTTCGTCTTCCTGAAAACCCCACATGACAGATATTCACCAAGCTTGTCAGCGCGGCGAGCGGGGTGCAATTACCCATATTAAAGAATCTTTGTTTTATCTTTTTGTTGTTTACAACCAAACGTGGTAAAGCTATTAAGTTGGTGTTCTGAGCGGGTACGTTTGTGAGTATAATTTCAAGTTTGTTCAACGGATCTGAGGTGCCCACCCCCCCCCCCCCCCATGCCCAGTGGGGGTCCAGGTTGGGCCGAAATTTATACATTTTTCATCTTCTACTTGAAAATGCAAGGTCCAACTTTAACCAAACTAAGCCGGTATCATCGTAGAAGTTATAGAAGACATATTTGTACGAATGGGGGCTTTGTCCCCTTTGGGGACCCTCACGGCAAATGCCCCCCCCCCCCGAACCAAACCCCTAAATCAAGGAATCTTAAAGATCTTTCGAACTTGAGGTGATCAGCTAAGTTAGTATTCAGAGTAAGTAGATCGATGACTGTAGATATAAGGTTGCCCATGGCAAGTTGAGATTGTCGCATCTGTTTTCATCTTTTTCCTGAAAACGCGTGGTCAAATTTTATTAAGCTTGACACTTCTTGTTGCTATTGCGATACAATAATGTGTATCTGTGAGAGATTTGTACCATGCCTGAAGTGCCCTCAGAAACATAGTGTGTGTGTGTGTGTGTGTGTGTGCTGGGGGCTGGGGATAAGGGGATAGAATTAGCAATACTTCTGCTCATTTTACAGATTATCTTTTCGACCAAAATCAAGAGTCTATTTATTTCAATCCAACAAGTCCCAGTGAAATCATTAGTATCACTAAATCTTTAAATAGCTCAAAATCTTATGGTTCTGATAAAATAAGTATGATGTTATTGAAAGAAATAGTTTATCCACTCGCAGATTCGATAAGTTATATATGTAATCTTTCTTTATCACAAGGTATTTTCCCTGATCTGCTAAAAATAGCGAAAGTTAATCCTGTTCATAAAAAAGATGATCGTCATGAAATTAGCAATTATAGTCCTATTTCTTTATTGCCTAGTATATCCACAATCTTAGTTAAAATTGTTTATAATAGACTTCTTAAATTTATTAATAAGTATGATTTACTTATTCCCAATTAATATGGTTTCAGAAAAAAATTATTCAACTGATTTAGCACTAATACAAATTTATGACAAAATTACGAGTGCTTTTGCAAACAAAGAACATGTTGCAGGTATATTTTGTGATTTGAGTAAAGCATTCGATACTCTTGATCATTCTATTTTACTCACCAAACTTAGTCATTATGGTATTCGAGGACAAGCACTTTTATGGCTTAAAGATTATCTAACTAATAGAAGACAATATGTTATTTTTAATGGTTGTGAATCTGACCCCCTTTTAATTAAATGTGGTGTTCCTCAAGGCTCCATTCTGGGCCCATTATTATTCCTTCTTTATGTTAATGATATCATAAATACATCCTCTCTTCTCTCTTTTGTTCTATTTGCTGATGATACGAATATATCTTATTCTCATAAAGATCTTAATATTTTAAATGATACTTTCAATATTGAAATTAGTAAAGTATCAAATTGGTTTAAGTCTAATAAACTTTCTTTGAATATAAAAAAGACTCATTTTATTCATTTCAAACTTCATTCTCATAATGAAGATACGTTAATACATATTAATATTGATGATATCCCATTAGAAAAGAAAATGAATTCAAAATTTCTAGGAGTATATATAGATTAAAGTTTGACTTGGAATGAGCATTTACATCATATTACAACGTGTATTTCTAGAAACATAGGGATAATTTCCAAGCTGAAATTCTTTCTTCCTCGTTCAACCTTATTTCTATTATATAATTCCTTAATTCTCCCATATATATAAGTTATTGCAATGTTGTATGGGGTACTTGCGGCTCTACCAAAATAAATTCTATATTTAAATTACAAAAGAATTATACTCATACTGATTCTTTATTTCATGAGCTTAAAACATTGAAGGTTTTTGATTTGAATATTATTCAAGTAGCAGTAATTATGTTTAAATATATACATCATCAACTTCCATCATCGTTTGATAACATGTTTAGGTTAAATACTTCTCTCCGTTCGTACCCTACTCGTATATGCAGAAATTTCCACCTTTTGAATCCCAAATTATTAGTGACACATAAATCTATAAGATATTCGGGTCCGGATATTTGGAATAATCTCCCGGATAATATAAAGTCTTGTTCAAGTATTTATTCTTTGAAAGCTTCACTTAAACGATATTTGATACAATTATATTCTCCAAACCAATTGAGCTAACAAATATTTATAGTGTATATTGTCATCTTATTATCAATCTCTATTTTCTTCCTTCAACTGCATCTTGCACTCTAACCTGCAACTGCACTGCACTCACCTGATCACCTTCCTCCAAGAGAGTTATGTCGTTGGATAGTCATTTCAAGCTTAATCGCTTATGATGGTGGTCTCCTGCATTCAATTATCTCTGTTGTTTACTGAAAAAATAGTGTATATATATTTTTTTTTATGTTTCTGTGTACATCTACATTGCTCAATGCAATCACCTATGTGTATCTAATTATGTACTGTTATCGATTTATTTCACTGCACTTGTTATTCTTTGTCTTTGTACTTTTTGAAGTTTGCATTGAAATTGCATCTGATTGAATGCAGAAATAAAAGCAAGCAAACAAACAAACAATCAAATATCTCCATTTGGCAAATATGGACTCATCGGTTTTTGCAAACAAACTCATTAAAATTTTGTTCGAACTGAAGTCAGCTTGTATGTTTTCTCACCGTACCAGTCTATTCCATCGCTTTCCAGTGGAATCAATGATAATTCTGCCAGTTGCGTCTTGTCAATTTCAATACAATTGTTAAGGGCCCATTTGTGTCTAGCGGTTTCTATACAGGAATCAGATGTTTGATATTTCAGTATGACACTTTGTTCCGTTTCTGGCAATTGGAATCAAGTGGTAAATCTGTCAGTTATGTCAAGGAAATTTAATTGGTATATAGACAATTGCCTAGTTTATCTTATTTCAGTTGGAATGAAATGTTAGTTTGAAGTGTTTATTAGGTCAGTCAACTTGTCTAAGTACAGTTAGTGAATCTGCAAGTTGAGTGGCATGGTTTCCAATTGGTACACATAAAAATTCATACAGTATTCAATTTAGGGCCTATATTCAACTGGAATTGATCAGTGTTTTTCAGAGTGTGCCAGCCCATCAATTTAGTTCCAACTGGAATGGTGTAAGTTGGTATTAATTTTCATCTTTAATTGTATGGTAAATCACACCATGGTAATGTGAACGAGTATCGACCTACTTCCAGTTTGCAGCTATTTTAACAAGTTGGGTCAAAGAGATCGCTAAAATGAGACCATTTTTTCCATGTGATACCAGTAGAGAATTAACTTTTTTTTGTTATATGACATTTAAAGGGACTGTTCAGTACTGGTTGAGGTGAGGATTCAGCTTGTAATGTTATGAGAGATATTTAGAAACCACTCTTTGAAATGATAAAGAGCATACAATATTCTAAAAGGATTCAAACGTTTATTTGATGAAAACAGGCTATGAAATGACTGAGAAATCTAAAAACAAAGTAAAATAAAGATCTTCTAATAGAAGTCTGGGCCTGTCAATTTTATTAGGAATGCTTTTTTTTTTGAAATCTCAGCCATTTCAAGACCAATTTTCATCAATAAACGTTGAATCCTTTTAGAAATTACATGCTCTTTCATATTCAGAAGAGGTTTGTCATCTGATAGAAAAAAAAATAAAGCTGAATCCTCATCTCAACCAGTGCTTACTGTACCATAAATCGCTTTAACCTATAAGAATATCATAATTGATATTCTTGACTGAGATATCTAAAAACAAAGAAACATTGTACTCATAATTGATATGTTGCTGTTGAACCACAGTATCACCATGGATATTTTTGTGTACCTATAGAAGTACAGAAGCTACCATAAGAACTATGATTATATATACTGCAGTACAATTAAAGATACTGTGGTTGTAGTACATGGTATGATGGTTATCACATGCATATTATCTCTATGGTTATTCTATGGTACAAGTAGTAGTGCCACAGCCGTGCTATGGTATAATGGCTATTACATGGTATATCCATGGTTAATTTATGGTACCTGCAGCGATACCGGGGATACGCCATAGATACCATGGTTATTTTATGGTACAAGTGGTTATACCATGGTCATGCTATGGTATGATGGTCAAAACATGGCATCACCATAATTATTTAATTGTACCTGTAGTAATACCAAGAAAATGCAGTAGATGGCATGGTTTTTCCATTGGACAAGTAGTAATACCATGGTCGTGCTATGGTATAAAAATTATAAAATACTATTACCATGGTTATCTTCTGGCCCCTGTAGTAAGACCATGCAAATACCATAGTCTTCATGGTTATTCTATGGTAAACGTATCAGTACCATGGTCGTGCCATGGTAATGATAGTTTACCATGGTTTTCTGTGGTATCACCATGCATCACCATGGTTTTTCTGTGCTACAATTAGTAATGCCATGGATACCATGATTGTACTATGGCAACTGCGGTTTTACAATGGTATTACTATAATTTCATCGTTATTTATTTTTTTTTGTTAAGGAACCTTGATTTATCAAACAACTTCTCTTTAAAGGTAATCATCTTCTGTTAACCCGTTCCTTCCGCAATTCTCTGAGTGCCTTTAATGCTCCCAAACGAGATTCTTTTCGCCCGTCGACAGAGAGGCAGACAGGTTGGTAATACAGCTGTTTGAAGGCAGTCAAGCGGTTCATTGTGTCCCCCTTTCTACGGTCAACTACATGTGCCCGTGAACAATGGAAATATCGATCGGGTGCGAGGTATGAATAGAGCGTGCGCTGATGAGCCCTCAGAATCTTTTGTTCTACGCAAAACCAGGTACCTGAATGAGGTGACTGGGGTCAGCGAACCCGCATTTCTAACTGATCTCAGCCTTGATCATTATGTACATGTTCGTACGAGTTTACAGCAGAACAAGCAAAACACTAAATCAGGAAAAGGTACATAATACTGTAAAACCCCCTTTTTTAAACAGCAGGAGAACAAATCCTGATAGAATAAACTCTGATCGTTTTATCAAACCCACTTTTCTGAGCATTTTAACACACAAAAAAAAAACCATGGATTTAGGTCACTGAAGTAGGCACCCTTGTCTTCATTTTGGGAACCTGGTAAACCAGGTTCCCGTATATCAGTTGCTCCCAGGGGAACCTGGTAAACCAGGTTCCCGTAAGGAACGGGTTAATAACTTTATTAATCTAGTAAATAATGCACAATGTTACTACTAAGCAACCATACTAAAAATAACTTCCATTGAATTTACACAGTACATCTTCTCTGCCCCTTGAGTAGAACGATGTTAGCTGTAAATTGAAGGAATCTAGTCTACTATTAACCTGTTCCTTACGGGAACCTGGTTTACCAGGTTCCCGTGGGAGCAACTGATATACGGGAACCTGGTTTACCAGGTTCCCAAAATGAAGACAAGGGTGGCTGTTTCAGTGGCCTAAATTCATGTTTCTTTGTGATAAAATGCTCAGAAAAGTGGGTTTAATAAAAAGATCAGAGTTTATTCTATCAGGATTTGTTCTCCTGCTGTTTAAAAAAGGGTGTTTTACAGTATTATGTACTTTTTCCTGATTTAGTTTTTTGCTTGTTCTGCTGTAAACTCGTACGAACATGTACATAATGATCAAGGCTGAGATCAGTTAGAAATGCGGGTTCGCTGACCCCAGTCACCTCATTCAGGTTCCTGGTTTTGTGTAGAACAAAAGATTCTGAGAGCTCATTTATAGCGCACGCTCTATTCATACATCGCACCCGATCGATATTTTCATTGTTCACGGGCACATGTAGTTGACCGTAGAGAGGGGGACACAATGAACCGCTTGACTGCCTTCACACAGCTGGATTACCAACCTGTGTGCCTCTCTGTCGACGGGCGAAAAGAATCTCGTTTGGGGGCATTGAAGGCACTCAAAGAATTGGGGAAGGAACGGGTTAAACATATTCAAACCTCGATATTATTCCATCCCTTGCGTCATGTTCATGTCATGTTCATGTACAGCAGTCCAAGCAAGTACCCTGTGAGGGATAAACCTGAAATACCCCCTCAGAGCTATTCAGCGGCTCAACGAAGCGTTGCGATCGTTATCTCTATTATCATTGCCGGTCGTTCCGATTTATAACTGAAAATTCTGCGGATTTTACAGGCTCGTGCGAGCGCTGCACGCTCACCATGAGCTGGGTGGCCTCGTACACCCACATGCAGGCCGGACAAGTCAAACGTCACATACCAGCCGGGGAGATACCACACACAGTCTTCACATCCACCTAGTATTGTAGTAACCCGCGCTAAGGTGGTTTTAACAATTTGCACAAATCGAAAGTAATTTAAACTACACTAAGTGAACGTAGTCGTTGCAGGATGATAACACAAAAAATGAACAAAATACACAGTTCCCCCACACTCACAAGCTCAAGCACAAGCACCCACAGCAAAAACAACAAGGGTGTCATTAGTCACATATGGAAAACTTTCGCACGATTTCGCGCATTTAGGGTTGACAGATCAGAGTGCACGTAGTCGCCGAGAGCCAACTGCCGAGTGCACTCGAGCATAATATGGGAAGGAGCGGACTCGTCCATTGTACGGGAATCGGGAGAACCGTGCGTGTGCTTATTGGAGGGACAGAATACGTCTTTCAAGACAATAGCAGATCTGTACTACCATTTGTTTTTTCGGACTAGTTTAATAGTTGAACATGTATGCATTACGAACAATGTAAAAATAACGGCATTTCCATTTCACCACACAAGTTGATCATTCACGAGCACACACACCAACGCGTACAGTATCTACATAATGGGTTCACACACCCCTGTTGATTTAATGGGACTGAACCATGGTCTGTTCAAGCACGGCTTGTTGCAACCTCAAGTCATCTCTGCAGAGCAAAATACGCATGATGATCCTTGAATTTGGCAATATTTAGCTCTGAAAGAAGTGGTAATACACTCTGCCGGATTGTCAGAATATTAATAAAGACTAATCTGTTATAATGTGGACGAAAGACGATTCAAAAGGCATGATATCCAGCGAAAATTGTGAATAACTTGAACTCTCCCGCCTTCGTTTCACAGCACAAACACAATCGTTTGTTTACGCACACTCGTCCGTTTCCGTAAGCATTAGGGGAATTGTGTACAATGGACAGCACAAGAGCTCGCACGCTTTAGCAAAGTCACAAGCAGTTTTGTAAAACATTCTTTGATTTGACAAGAAAAGTGCCCTAATTTCTCTCTGACCAATCAAAGCAAGTTATACATCACTGAAGAGCCCAAACATTCTACTTCATTTTGAAGTGCGAGGGTAAACAATTCCACCAAGCTTCCGTGGTACAGCCTGTGATTTATATGGGCATGTCCGAAAATTATGGCTTATTTTGGGTACTCCGCCATAGACAAACTCAAGATTTGGTGATTTGAAGCAGAATTTCAGAGGAAAAGTGCCTTAATTTCCCCAAACCTATTTTTTGGGGAAATACACGGAGTAGAAAGAGGGTACATTCTAGTTTCATTTGGAGTGCGAGGGTTTTGAATTCATAGCCATGTTTTTTGTGCAGAGCTATTTTTGTCCCAAAGGAGGGGGATATGACGCGTCTTTTCACGTGTTATAAGCACCGGTGCTCTCGCTCCGGAGCAAATGCGCGCAAGTTTTCCATATGCAACATCGAAAGCAAAAACAAAACGAAAACTGGCATCGTTCAGAAATTGCTGAATTCGAGTATCTAATATGTTATCAAGATACAGTTGGGACTTGTATCTTGAGAAGAACGTATAACCATTTTTTTTTTTCAAATCATGTTCATGATGTATCAATTATTAAATATGTATTAGTCACATCCAGTATCAAACCGTATCATTCTGTGACTGAGAAAACAGCCATTTGCTATGTGGACATAATATCTATATTATACGCATCTATAATATAAGAGTAAGAACATCAGTCTGCCCCCCCCCCCCCAGGAAAAACGCAGTATCTACATCCAGCTCTATTTCTCAACAACCGAGATATTCACCATTTTATATTTTTGCCAAAGCCCCTGGAAAATAATACTCTTTTGAAAAATTCCTTCATTGTGGAATTTTAGTCTATCTAGCTACCAATTTTCCTGGAAAATATCATTTTGTATTTTTGTTTTGTTTTTAAGTTATTGATGAAAATGTAGATACTTTGGGGAAACCCCATGCAATTGACTGATTTCCCAAAGGAAAAACGCAGTATCTACAATGGAACGAATTTCCCTAAGGAAAAACGCAGTATATACAGCGGAATGACTAGGATTAATCTTCTGTCACAATTATGTATGCATGTATACATCATTGTACAAGTATTCATGATGCACCATCCTCAACCTTGGGCCCATTTTTGCCCTGATTACAGAGCAGGCTTCATAACATTAACAAATAACAGATCATTCTTGGAACGTTTTGCTTTTTCAGATTGCAGCTCAAACCTAAAAAGTAAAACATTCGTAGACCGATCTAGCCGTAAAGTGTAACGTTGCGTGTTTAATATGAAGGTTGCCAGGGCTGTAATGTGGTGCTACATGGCCTAGCCGCTAACTTGCATCTAGATCTAGATCTGTACAGTCTATAGGCTAGAGTCTGTGTAGACCAAAATAAATTTAAATCGGATGTCTGGACCTAGATCGATCTAAACTAGTTTTTATGTATCGTTTATTCTAGGCTGGCTACGTAGCGGCTACACGAGTGTACAGCCTCAGGCTAACTCTACATGAACGATACCGACAGAAAAAAAAAAAAAATAGCCCAAGACTTAGAAGGTTTACTTTAGTCTAAGCCCTACACGAGACAGGACTCTTTAATTAGAAAAAAAAATACATCTAACTGTTAGGTCTAGATCGAAGTTACATTCGCTCTCTAGGCCTATTGCTTCTGGATCAAACCAAATTTTTTTTATGTCATGTAAATTTGTAATGTAACTTTTTTTACTTGTAAGTTGTAACGTTAGCATGCAGCATGGGATCATACATGCATTTTATGCAACCCAGTCTCACTACTGTTAGGGTGTAGATAAGAATTAAAATACAACTTATTGTGAGGAAAAGCTGTTATTCCCCCCCCCCAAAAAAAAAAACAAACAAACAAAACAAAACAAAACAAAACAAAGCACAATACAATATATGTAGTACGTAATGAGAACACCAATGTTGATATTTTCTTTGGATACAGGCAATGTGTTGATAATCATCTCAAAATTGTTGACGTTGAACATTGGAATGTGAATAAAATTCTGAGAAATACAAAACAACAAAATTGAGGCTTTTTGCACAAAATGAATATCATAGTAAAGAAGATTTTATTGAAGAATATGTGTAATAAACAGTGAACAGTGATGATAGAAGACTAGCAGGATGCACACGTAAATGACAATGTGTAGACGCTAGCTAGGCTACATAGACAATTGCACAGCGTATGTCGTAGTTACCGTATCATAGAATGTCAACAGACAAATTCAGAATTGATGACATAGATTTTGGCTCTTGTAGATCTTTTTTTTTTTTTTGTATACAAGATCGAATTTTGGAAGAAACTTAAGTCACTTGCATGTTTTTACAAGTGTAAAATGAGACTATGTGGTTTTACTGGCATTAATCGGTAACGGCGAATCCTGTGTGCTAATTATAGCTCGTTCAGAAAACATAGAATAGTACATGTGGGACTGGGGTAAGATCGAGTGTATTCACGTACGAGAAATGGCGTTAAGAAATGTGTAATCTCATGGCTTACCTTTATACTGAAGAGAAATAAGTTGGTGAATAGCCAGAATTTGATCTGGAAGTGTAATGTCCAAAGATGAGAGTGTAATTTCTGTTGTATCCAGGTTAATTCCCCGGCGAACAATGGTCGCTGCAGTGTACTTCCCAATCGAATTTACTGCTGTGCGTGACGTAAAAAACTTTCAGCCAATCAGCGTTCAGAGGTGTATTGTCTGCACTTTAGGGCTCAGGGTCAAGGGGTATAAAAGGGGCCCGGGAAGCTTGAATTTTTACTCTGGCTGACAATTTTGATGAAGATCTTGACTCTGTACATCCTTGATGTTTTGTTGATGCTACAATTGTGATCTGATACAGTCTGAGGCAAAATTAGAGCAATTGTAAGTCTAAAATTCTCTAAGTCTCTAAATTGTTGTTGGCATTGTTAGAATTTATAAACAGAGATATGACGATATAAACAAATACTTAGAAAATATTTCTGATGGTCTTCCTAGTTAGGGAAATTGGAGACAATTTTATTAACAAGATGGATTGCGAATTTAGGGTTTCTTTCCCATTGACTTAAGCGAAAATAAAATCTGCTTCTCAATAGAGTAGGGACAAGCATGGCTTACCAATTGTTTGAGAATATTTTCTTACATGCTCACAGTCTCTTAGGCAAATTCATTAAGAGAGGTTGTTATTTTTCTTTGCTAAACAGAGATATGGCGATGATGCAAAGCAGGGTCTGGGACCCTGGGAGAGGGGGTCATGAACGATGTCTCCTAGGGTAGACTGAGTCTAATTATTGTTGTTACCCAAGTGGATATCCTGTTTGTTGTTAGAATGTTACCCAGATTGGTAACTGGTGATCTTCCTCATCGCCTTTTAAACATACTCCTCCCTAGTGTCCTAACCACCAGGGAAGCTACTCGCCCAGCATACTGGGGAGCTATGCAGGGTAAACCCCTACCTGGAAGGTGTGATAAATCCACCTTCCACAATCACAGGAGAAAGCATAGAGGTGGTTTGCTACACCTCTGTTAACTCCTTACAGGGGGTGGCCCTGATATCTATGCCTATCCCATCCCTTTCACCTTACTGCATAAGTAGCGTGGGATACCGCCACGCATACACCCTGGGTAAACTTAATCCCAAAATCTTTCTCTGGCTGGTGTATCACACCAGTAATCCTCTTCAAGGTGTTTGGAGGGATGATTACGCGTTTCAACAAGCACACGCAAGAAGCTCGTCCATATGGTGACTGTTCACCATGCATCACTGGGATGTGAACATTCCCAATTTCTAGCCGTGAATGTTGTAGGTGCAGTATAATTCTATACTTACGGAGGAGATCTAACCCCAACAGCATTTCACCTTCGATAGGGGCCACATAAACCTTGTGGAGCCGGGAAATGTGCAAACGCCGGGAAATGTGCAAACGCCTGGAAATGTGCAAACGTCTCGCCGGGAAATGTGCAAACGCCGGGAAATGTGCAAACGTCTTGCCGGGAAATGTGCAAATCTCTAAATTTCACCAACGGGAAATGTGCAAACGTGACGCCTGGAAATGTGCAAATGTTCAATTTTACCGGGAAATGTGCAAAACGTTGCCGGGAAATGTGCAAACCATTCATTTCACCTATATTATGTAGAGATGGAAGAGAAACTCTCAATCAAAGCTGCGCACGAACCATTACCATCTTTACCACCTGTCTTAACGACCATCTGTCTTTTTATGCCTCCGCCACGAAGTGGTACCGGAGGCATTATGTTTTCGGGTTGTCCGTCCGTCCGTACGTACACTGTGTACGTCCGTCCGCTTTCGTTTACGCGGTAACTTGAGTAATATTGACTGGAATTTTACCAAACCTGGTCCAAGTATAAAGTATGATGGGGCAATTATTTGATAAGATTTTGGGTGAAATCGGCCTAAGGTCAGAGGTCAAAGGTCAAGGTCAAATCATGAAATTGTATCCGTTTACGCGATAACTCAAGACTGGATCGAGCAAATTTCACCAAACTTTGTCGGAGGATGATGTATGATGGGACAATTACTTGATAAGTATTCTAGTGAAATCGGACAGAGGTCAAAGGTCAAAGATCAAGGTCAAATCCTAAAATTTATCTGTTTACGTGATAACTCAAAACTGGATGAAGCAGCTTTCACCAAACTTGGTCCAAGGATGATGTATGATGAGACAATTAGTTGAGTAGATCTTAGTGACATTGGCAAGAGGTCAAAGGTCAAAAGGTCAAGGTCAAATGCTAAACATGTTGCTATTTCCCCCATATCTATGCAATGCCCAAAGGTATTTTCTTCAAACTTAGTGTAGACATGTACTACTGCGTAAAGATTCTCCAAAGAGAGTTTCATGTCATAAGGTCAAAGGTCAAAAGGTCAAAGGTGAGTGAAAATGTTGCAATATCACTTTTCTCGCAAATGGTTCAATGTATCTTCATGGAACTTGGTGCATACGCATGTACTGACTGGCAGAGATTATCTAGGGAATTTAGGGGTCGTGGGTCAATAGTCAGGGGGTTAAAGGTCAAGGTCAACTCAAAAATTTTACTATTTCCTTCATATACTAGTATATGCAATGCTTGCATTATTAGTTTTAAAACTTAATATATACGTGCATTACCTAATGGAGATTTTCCGGGAAATTTCCAGCCAGAAGGTCAAAGGTCAAAGGTCAAAGGTTAAGGGTCAAGGGCCAGGTTTCAATGCCCCCCCCCCCAAAAAAAAAAAAAAAACTATTTTGTACTGTAATTACATTCTTTTTTCATACCTTGGAAATTACTCAATGCATAAACTTATAAATGGGTCCGTCAGAAGTCAAGTAAAAATTCTCAATTCCCTAAATATGTGTACCTACACTCTTAGACAATTATAGCAAACCCAGTTTAAGGAAAGTGAACATTCAAGATATTTCTGACAAACCTGTCATTTCAATATTTTGCCAGTTATGTGAAACTATCATCACACATTGTGAAGACATTGTACTATACACCTATTGGGAAAATCATGCATTATGGCGGAGGCATCAGTCGCCATAGCGACATTTCTATTTTTTAATTACATTTTCAGCATTTTCTTGCAAACCCTACGATTTTTCACCAGAATTGGCAGATAACATCTTAATGGTGATATGATCGTAATTTGTCAAAATGAGCCCCCCCCCCCCCCACACACACACACTCACACCAGTCCTAAGAAGGGGGGGGGGGGAGGAGTTGAAGCCTCAGAGTCCCTATACCATGTATAAACGCTTGATTTTTTTCTTCATCTGCCGAACCGAAAAAGAAAGAGCTAAGTTAGTGCTATGAAGACATTAATGACTAAAATTTCATGTTTGATTATGGCGGACCCAGTTGTGTCCTGATCGGGGGTGAGGGGGAGGAGGATTTTCCACACTTTCAGCACATTCTCGAAAAATCTAGGACGGATTTTCATCCAACTTGTGAAATACAGTCATATTTATGGTAATATAATCTTGATTTGTTAAAATGCGCCCCCCCCCCCCCCATCGCCGAAGGGGGGAGGGGGAATTAAAGCTTCACTTTTAACATCCAAAAAAATCTTTTTTTTTATCTTCTTCTGTCAAACCGAAAGAGATAGAGCTAAGTTAGTGCTAAGATGACATTAACGTGATTAATGAATACAATTTCATGTTTGATTATGGCGGATCAAGGGGTGCCCAGATCGGGGGGGGGGGGTGATGGGTGGCGGGGGATATTCCACATTTTTAGCATCTTCTCGAAATATCTATGAGGGGTTTTCCCCAAACTTGACAGATAGCAAGATTATGGTAATAATTATGATCTTAATTTGTTCAAATGAGCCCCCCCCCCTTCCCCCACCGCCGAAGGGGGGGGGTTGAAGTTTCAACGTCCCTAAACTCTGGAATTTAATCTTCTTCTGTCAAACCGATAAAGATAGAGCTAAGTTAGTGTTATGAAGACACAGCGTTAATGAATGAAATTTCGTGTTTGGTTATGGCGCGGATCAAGGGGTCTCCAGATCGAGAGGGTGAGGGCAAAGAGAGGAATTTTCCACATTTTCAGCATCTTCTTGAGAAATCTACGACAGATTTTTACCAAAATTGGCAGATTGCCTCTTTACGGTTTGTTAAATTTGTTAAAATGAGCCCCCTCCCATACACACACACACACACACTGCTTAAGGGGGGGGGGTTGAAGCCTCGGCGTCCCTAAACTCAATTTTTATCTTCTTCTGTCAAACCGGAAAAGAGAGCTTAGTTAGTGCTATGAAGACATTGAAATTTTATTTCACGTTTGATTGTGGCGGATCGAGGGGTGTCTTTATCGGGGAGGGGGGGGGGTTGAGGGGGAGGAGGGGGATTTTCACATATTTTGCATCCTCTTGAGAAATCTTTGACGGATTTCCACGGAACGTGAGAGGTAGCATCTCTAGGGTAATAGAATCCCACTTTGTTCGAAGGGGCAACAAGTCCAAGTTGTTCCCCTTCCCCAAAGCTAGGGATAAGACCAGGGTAGCCCCCACGTCATTTAGTAAGCAGAAGTGAAATTTCATCAAAGTATAGATCTACCTTCTAAAAATGTGATAAGATTGTGTTCTATTACTCTTGGTTGTATAGAAAATTTCTTTAAAAAGTATGTATTCCGGTTTTTTTTCCATATGTATAGGGTTTTCAATAAAATTCTGAATTCCACCCGAACGACCCCACCCCCCTCGTGTTGGTCCCTTTCAAGTTCAAGGGGCGGAGATGAGGGGGGGGGTTCCATCTCCTCCCGCTTTAGAGTTGGGGCAGTGCTCATTTAGACAAATTGAGGTCATATCACCAGATAAATACGCACGCTGCGTTTCAAGCTTGGCAAATATCTAGTATATAAGGGTTTCAAGAAGAAGCTGAATATGTGACAAATCCGCCTCCGCCGCACTTAACATTAATATTCATGAATTAACTTACCATAACAGGCACCAGCACTCTATTAGCTCCATTATTTCTGTACAGAAGGTTTTTTTTTATTTTTTTTTTAAGCTGATATATAATTTTATTATCCGAGGGATGCGTCTTGAGTTTTCAGGAAAAAGACAAAAAATGTGAAAATTAAGCCTCCTTCCTACCCACTCACCTTTTTGGGCATTCCTTCATCTGTCATTGTAAACTTGAGCCTACATCATGCATTAACTGTATTTACAGTACTATCACCATAAAGATGCTATGGCCAAGTTTGGTGAAAATTCGTCATAGATTTTTCAAGAAGATGGAGAAAATTGTGAAAATCCCCCTCCTCCCCCTGGTTACAGTTCGTTATTCCGAAGGCTCTTTATTCCTAAGATTCGTTATTCCGAAGGTTCATTGTTCCGAATTTCATTTACGGATTAACCAGTCTTCGGAATAACGAACCTTCGGAATAACGCCACAAATTTTCGGATTAACGAACCCTTTTTCATTTTCGGATTAACGAACCTCTGGGTATAGGGACTTTGCGTATTTCGGATTTATAACGACCCTTTGGAATAACGTACCTTCGGAACAGCGAACCTTCGGAATAACGAACAGCACCCCCTCCCCCTCACCCTCACCTACCCCCGATCAGAGCACACCTAGACCCGCCATAATCAAACACGAGATTTCGGTCATTAATGTCTTTACAGCACTAACTTTTTCGGTTCGACAGAAGTAAAAAAAAAATCAAGAGAATAGGGACTCTGCCCCCCCCCCCTCCTCGTCGGCGGGGGAGGGGGGGGGGGAGGGAATTCAATTTAAAAAAAAAATAAGACCGAATCACCATAAATATAACATCTGCCAAGTTTGGCAAATATCCGTCATATATTTTACAAGACTATGCAGAAAATGTGGAAAATCCCCCTCACACCCCTTATCAGCGCACTCCTGGACCCGTCATAATCAAACCTGAAATTTTAGTAACTGTAGTGTCTTCATATAACGTAGTTCCATATTCTTCGGTTCAACAGAAGAAGATTACAGATTCCAGAATTTAGGGACCTAAAACTTCAACTCCTCCCCCCCCCCCCCCCCGGCGGTGGGAGGGGGTGGAGCTCAGTTTACCATATAAGGCCATATCACCGTAAAGATGGTATCTGCCAAGTTTGATGAAAATCCTTCTTGGGATTTATCAAGAAGATGCAGTAAATGTGTACAATCCCCCTCCTCTCCATCACTTCCCCTCCCCCCACCCCCAATCAGGGCACCCCTGGATCTGCCATAATCAAACATGAAATTTCAGTCATACAAGGCACTAACTTAGCTCTATCTTCTTCTTTTTTTTTACGACAGAAAAAGACTATTAAAAATCCAGAGTTTAGAGACTCTGAGGCTTCAACTCCCCCCCCCCCTTTTCGGCCGGGAGTGGGGGGGGGGGAGGATTGGGGGCCAATTTCAATTCAAAAAATCATATCACCGTAATGAGGCTATCTGACAAGTTTCGTGAAAATCTGTCCTAGACTTTTCAAGAAGATACTGACAATGAGAAAATCCCTCTCCTCCCCTCACCCCTTCCCCCGCGATCCGGACACCCCTGAATCCGTCATAATCAAACATGCAATTTCAGTCATTAATGTCTTCATAGCACTAGTTTAGGGACTCTGAGGCTTCAATTTGAAGACTCCTCCCCACTTATGTCCCCGTGCCCTGCATCCCTGGATCTGCCATTAAACGTGAACTCCTGTCATCAATATCTTTAACCCTAAAAGGGCGAGGGGGGGGGGGGGGGGGCGGAATCCGCCCCCCCCCTCGACGTTTCGCGCTATAAATCTGTAACGCGAGAAGGCCTCGTCGCGAGGCTTCTTCATTTTCTTTGTTCAAGTCTCGCGCAACTTTTGAGACCAAATTTGCAACGTCCGCGCATACTTTTGCGAAGCCACGCCCATTTTTGTAACGGAATGTCGCCCCAAAACGGGCACAATTTTGTGATTTTGTGTACGTTTCCTATGGAAAATAATGTTCTGTCATGAAAGTCATAAAAACCTGATTATTTTTACAATTAATCACTTTCATTTATCAATTTCGTGCTAATTATGGTAAAAGAGTGGTCAGTGACAATTTCCAATGAAAAAGCAAAAAAACCCAAAAGTTAAAAAACAAGGAAATACATAAGAAATTCTGAAAACAATGAAATTAATAAGAATTGAAATGAGTTTTGGAAGTTTTTGTGAGGTACAATTGTTGAATATGCAAAAACAGATTTACAGATCAAAAATTACACTCTCAATGCTTTTAATTAGGCTAAAATATCATCTTGAGCTTAATTTGCATAATTAATTAATTAAAATTAGAAATTGATTGTTTCACAAAATCTTATGACACAATCTTGTAGAGTATGATGTGGGTCTCACGCATGCGAAATTTCATTGCTATCGCACCACCAATGGCCGAGATCTCGGGGGGGGGGGGGGAATCCATCCCCTTCCCCCGGTCTGAGCATAGCCAAAAAAGCCCGGCCCCTTTAGGGTTAAAGAACCATCCTAGCTCATTCTTATTTGGTTATATAATACAAGAAGAATTTTGATAATACCGTAGTTCTGGGACTTAATTGAGCCCCCTCCCCTTTTTCGGGGGGGGGGGTGGCTGCTATATAAACAAATTGAGATCCCATTGCCATAATCGTGCTACCTGCCAACTTTGTTGAAAATCTGTCAAGGATTTCATTAAGAAAATCTAAATGGTGGAAGTTCATGGGCAGTTTTGATATGGAGTTTATCTACTATCTTTATACACAATATCGCTAAAGTAAATGATTTGCACATTTCCCGGCGACGTTTTGCACATTTCCCGGCAAAATTGAACTTTTGCACATTTCCCGGCGTCACGTTTGCACATTTCCCGTTGATGAAATTTGCACATTTCCCGGCGTTTGCACATTTCCTGGCAAGACGTTTGCACATTTCCCGGCGTTTGCACATTTCCCGGCGAGACGTTTGCACAATTCCCGGCGTTTGCACATTTCCCGGCGTTTGCACATTTCCCGGCTCCACAAACCTCCGTCAAGAACTCACAACCCCCTAGTTTGATCCGAATGGGGTCTACAATTATACCAGGCATCCTCAAATCACGGCCATCTGCGGAAATAAACACATCCCTGATCTTTTGTGGACAAGGTTGTAACTTTTCATACACCTTGTGGGATATGATTGATATTTCCGCCACAGTGTCCACCACTGCCTTTAGAAAATGGTTACTTACCTTTAAGGTACTGCAAACAAGAGAGTTGATCTCACCTTACATACAGCCACCTCATCTAGGGGTGTTTGAGGGTCCAACTCCCTCAAGGGACTCACCCCAAAGGATTTATCTCCATCTCTTGACTGACCTGTATTTCCTTTCTGACTAGAGGGTGCATCGCCTACCTGGTTTACTCTCTCGCTTTCTGGTGACAATACAGGAAATACTGGGATAAATTCAGGCTGGCTACTGCCATCCTAATCTCCAGCACTGTACTGGATATCAGTGGAAGGTTGGCCCTCAGTTGTGCAGGTCGGAGCAGGGCCTATCCTCCGACCCTGAGGAGTTTGACTCCTCGGCTTTCCTGAGTGGCGCCTTCTTGTTGTTAGATCTAGACAATTTTGGGCAGTTCCTTTCAACATGCCCTTCCTTTCCACAGTAGACGCAAAGGGGTTGCTGTCCTGGAGAGTTTGGAGCTCCCCCATAATTACGGGGGTTCTGCATCTCCTTCTGTTGATTCAAGTGTGTTCCTAAGGAGGACAAGTTGTCTAGCTTCCTTCCCATGGATCCCAGTATGTTTTCCATGGATGCTAGGCGATCCAACCTGTTACTCAATCGTTCAACAGAGCCTTCTAAGTTTGATAATCGGCAGTCCATTGTGGGCAAAGGTTGGCCATTTCGTGTACCTCCTTGACCTGAATGGAAGGGGGCATTTTCCACCCTACAGTCCTGGGCTTCTCCCTCATCTTCTGGGTTGAGGGCCATGGTCTTGACTTGGCGTGGCCTGCCATACACTGCTATACGGGAGTGCTGATACCACCGTAAGGCTTCCACTGCGTCGTCTACATTCAGGGGGTGTCGGTCAAGGGAATACCACCCTGCCTCCTTGTCAGTACACCCCTGGCATTGACGGAGTACCAGCTGTTGCTGCACCGCTCTCTCTGGGACTTCTGGAAATGCGCGACTAGCAAGTTCGTTCAAACGATCCGCCCATTCGCACAGAGATTCCTCCGCGCTTTGACTGGCAGTGCTGAACTCTAATTGCGCGGCCTCCGCTGGCTCCCGACGATTGAACCGTTTTGCAAAGCGATAGACGACTTCGCAATATCGGAGCTCCGGCTTGCGACTAATCAGGAGCTCAAAGAAATTGCTAGCCTTGCCCAACAGGCACCAGCATAATTGATCCAAACGCTGGGCCGGGCTCCAGTTTCTCGCATTTGCGAAAGCCTCAAATTTGCGGCAAAACGCCCTCCACTTACCTGTTCCATCGAAGGTAACAGTCTTTGGGAGGGATTCGTAACCCCAGTGGTGTGGTGGGTCCATCCCAGGCCTATCATTGGAGAAGTCATGGGAGTCACTTCTCTTGGCAGAGCTAGGAGGGTACCCCTCCTGCCTACCCCACTGGGTTTCATTGCAATCCCATTGCGATGCCCTGCCACCCATACGTGTGTATGAATGCTCTTTGGGTAGGGAGTGACTATTCTCCCTATCTCGGGAGTACTCCCTATCATTCCAACTCCTCCCTCTGGAAGCCCCACGTCGCTGAAACCTTCTTTGTCCGGTAGCTACACCCTCAAATTCTTGGGAGTCGGAGGCAGAGGTGTCATAATCGAAAGCATCTCCACATGACTTCCCACATAGGATGTCTTGTCGGGATCTATCTTGCTGCACTGAGCAGTGACGCAACTGCCCTGCATGGGAAGATGGGGTCTTCCCTGTTTGACCCTCCCTGGGGGGAGGATATACATCATGGGGGTACGGGGAAGTCCCCCGAGATCGGACTCCTCCCCTTGATGTCTCAATGGGATCAGCAGTCGCAGTGTCTGAAGGTAAAGACTCTTCAGGCTCTAACTGCGGACAGAACACAAATTTCGGGATGAGATCCTCATCCCTGGAATGTCAGAGGACTCCAACAAGTCCCGAGTGACATTTCCATGCTCATTCCGGAGCTTGAAAATGTCATTGACTTGGATTAACGACAATCCAAGACGTACAAACTCACTACGGGATAAATAATTAATGGGCATCGCCATGACTAGCACCCATACAAACAACCTATTCACTCAACGAATGTGTTTAAAACAGATACCAATAACTAAAATCATCAACATGTACTAATGAAAAAAGGGTCTTACACATATACTCACTGGGACTGACCAATGATATGCCAATTAAAACAATCTGTAATTAACATTATCAGCGACATATCATTTGACAGACAAACTATTACTCATTTTAGTTTTTACTACTCAAACACTCCCAAAATACTACTCAAAACAAACACCAGATACAATTGTAAACGTATATGGCTACTAATTACAAACCTAAAATAGGAAATTACAATTCGTTTCTATTGCCTGATGTCACTTGAGGGATAATCACAGCTGTTCAGATCTCACTCTTCCCTTTTCACAACAATAGGGAGGTCACAATAACAACTCAACTTGGGTAAGACTCAGGAGTCTAGGACCTACAAATATAAAACCAGAATAGAATATGGCAATGCTAGAGAAATAAATCTGTGCTTGCAGGAAAACAGATATTTATGAAAACACAATCTCTTTACGCTAGAAGTTACCGTACAAACACAAAAACAGAAGGAAAACAATGAGTCACAATTAACTTTACCACCAGCACCAGTGAAAAGAACAACACGCAATCAATGTATCTTGCGACACACCCGACGCACAGCAGCAATACAGCACACGTCATAAGCAGTAGAAACTAGGCCCAAGTCAAATGTGGTTACGGATACAGAAGTATTTTCGTATCTGCAAAACAATCCAAAATGACAGTAATGTTAAGCATGAAGGTTTATACACTACCGATATTCAAAACAAATAGTTATCCGTATAAACAAATCAAAAGTTAACGGAGTAATGTATCAGATAGTGAGATTCAGTGTACTCACCGGAATGATGTCCTTCAGCAACGCAAAATGATGCAGAACGAATAAGCCAAATTGTAGCACCAGTCAGTCGAAGGACAGTCACACAAACAATTAAAAATTATTGTATAAACGGTTGCAATTCCGCACAGCAAAAGGAGAAATGCAATCCAATCCTCCTAAGCAAAGGAGAAAATAATGACAGGCCCTCCTCACCAAGAGGAGTAAATGGTGCCCACCAACTTCCTACCTCCTTCCAAATCGAAAAGAATGACGTCGCACTCCCTCACGTAGAGGGGGATACCTCCCACAAAAAGTAGGGAAATGCACAGACTTCCGCTGCCACTAACCAATCGCGGGGCAAAATACTAGCTCCCGCGAAAATAGAAAAACGCGAACGTTCCACAAGTAATAGCTTACACAGAGAGCGTGGGAAGAGGCAGAATAGAGGTAGCAAGAAAAGTCAGAATGACAGCAGAAAATGAAAATGTCGACGCAACAAACAAGGAGAGAATGAGCGCGACAATAGAAAACGCGATCGAGAAAGAAAGGAGATTGCGCTTCAAATCTAGCAGGTTGCGAAAAGTGGGAGAGAGCGCGACAGAGAAAACACGAAGAAGAACAAGAATAGCCGCGCTATACGAATACACACTAAAAGGGGAAAGCGATGCCAGAGAGGTCCAGCACAACAGGCGCGCAGCTCACCGCAGGGAAATACCCTCCCTCCTTACACACGATGGACGTGGAGAACCGTGCACGCCAGAGCCTGAACACACGGCCATGGAAGCTTTGACAGAACGGTATGTGTAGTGAATACACACCGCACACACGAGCTATCCGGCAACGCTATCGCGCGAAATATCAGGCAAGTTAAAACTCGCCTGAACTGGGACACACAGGTATACACAGGGATACAACACGCAACGAATACAGTGATATCACGCAACGAATGGGGCAAGGGAGGTCCACCTACCCAAGCCACCGAGACACACGTGTGGAACGAAACACGTGAAACAAATATGACAAATGTAGATCTAGCACGCAGACGACCACCACGCAAATACACGTAACGCGTATACAACAGGGCTAGACCGAGATCTAGACCTGGACCACGTTTAAAAAGAAAAACGCACCACGCAAACAATGACAATCGCACTCACAAGCTGAAATCACGCCAAAGAATACTTTCAGCAAACACCACCGACAATCAAACTAACAAAACGAAACACGCTTGCAACTAGAACAATCAGAAAAGATGATAATTCAATGAATTTGGAGCTCCCTGAATACAGGTGGGCCTGGTCTAGTGCAAGATGTTACAAATCACGCACTGTCACTCAAACAATCAGCACACTCCTCCTCCAGAACAAGCACAATTACCAATGACAAGGCAATCGCCAAATTGTGTCTCGCCCATTCGCGTACAAGGAATTAATTTTTTATAACTCCCAGAAGTTAATTGACCTGCTTATTACCTTTGACCTTGTGGTGACCTTCAATACCCTAAGGGACATTGACCATCCAAGTTTGGTCACAAACGGACAAAGGGATCAAAAGTAATGAGCCATGATCGAAAGGCGCCATAAAAACTTAACATTGGGCCCTAAAAAAATGTTGACCCCTTTCTGTGACCTTTGACCTTGTGATGACCTTTAACTCCCCAAGGGACATCTACCGTCCAATTTGGTCACAAACGGACATAGGGATAAAAAGTTATGAGCCACAATCAAAATGCGCCCTAAAAACATAACATTGGGCCCTAAAAGTTTGTTGACCCCTGTCTGTGACCTTTGACCTTGTGACGACCTTCACCTCCTCAAGGGACATGCTCCATCCAAGTTTGGTCACAAACGGACAAAGGGATCAAAAGTTATGAGCCATAAACGAAATGCACCCTAAAAACTTAACATTGGGCCCTAAAAGTTCGTTGACCCCTGTCTGTAACCTTTGACCTTGTGGTTACCTTCAACTTCCCAAGAGACATCTCCCATCACCCAAGTTTGATTGCCATTGTAGCAACATGTGCTGAGTTATGTATGATAAGAGAGTCTTGCAAGTAAACTTTAACGTATGACCTCAAATGACCTTTGACCTTATCATGTGACCTCCAACGGCATCATAACATGAAGGAACCCCCAGTGCATCTATGACCCAAGTTAGGTTGTAATCCAAGCAACTTATGTGAAGTTATTTGTCAAAGGAGAGTCTTGCAGGTAAACTTTAACATACAATGTAGAAAAGAGAGTCTTGCACATACCCTTTAATATGACCTCAAATGACCTTTGACCTCATCACATGACCTCTGACAACACCATAACATGAAGATACCCCTAGTGCTTCTATCACCCAAGTGTGGCTGCCATTGCTGTAACAGTTGCCAAGTTATGCATTATAAGAGAGTCTTGCAGGTAAACCTTAACATTTGTGACGGACGACGGACGGATGACGGACGGACGACGGACGGATGACGGACGGACGACGGACGGACGATGGACGGACGCCATTTGGCTCCCTTAGTCTCGCCTTCACCTCCGGTGGGCGAGACAAAAACAACTATGCCAAGACAATTAGACAAAACAAGCACAAGACAAATCATTACACTACCGGAACAATCGACAAACGTGGACACCGCCAAGCTCCCTCGCGCTGCCAAGAGCTCTCGTCTCGGCTCCGTCGCATGTGCTCCACCTTTCGCGTATCGGTGCGGTATAGGAGTGCAACGCCTGTTGGCGAAAATAATAGCGGCAGCGGAGTCAGCTTAAATTGCGGCTCTATGCCCACGAAAACAATGGCACAGGAAGTAGGACAATTGTCCGTGACGCCACTGTTGCAGTAACGGTAGTAACGGTACTTAACACAGTTACTGGTGAGTTGCAAACTGTCTTGTACTCGAGTTCATTCTATATGGCTTCTTTCAATGTCAGGTTCCAATTCACAACTGAAGAATGCGCGTACAGGCAATCCCTTTTACACCTCCCCTAAAGACAGGGGGTTAGGGTGAAACCGCCAGGGGCGCTACTACTACAATCATAATGTGATGTGCAGTAGATTGTAGTTCAACATCTTATGAAGACATGATGTGGTACCACAGTAGTGCTCTTTGTATTTGAATACCAAACAGGTTATAGATATAAGTGTAGGTTGTGATGAGTGTTGGGCAGATTCCCTTCCCCTTCCCCTCCCCCCCCCCTTTTCCCTTTCATTCCCTGATGAGGCGAAAGACTGACGGCAGATTCTACAGCTTGATGAGTGACGTGTTTCCATGCTAAGCAAGCAGTTGTGATGTTTGCAGTGTCAGAGACTTGGTTCGAGACGAAAGACAAGTTTGATACTTTAGCTGAAGGTTGAGTCTCAATGATGCTGAAACCACCAATACAAGGGCTTAGCTGCGATCTGGCGATTGCTGTCTTTCCTCCCCCCCCCCCCTTTCCCTCCTGTATTTCTGTCCTGGTAGTAAATTTAACAAGTGTCAAAATCGAGTGTGCCTAGGGCAGGCCTGACTAGTGCACAGTAACGGTCGAGGTGCTGAATTTATTGTCAGAAGATGGTTATTTGACAGCAGTGTTTGTGTCCCACCAGTGATAGGTAGGAGTGTGACCCACTTGATGTCTATGCTATCACCGAGTACCGGGCAGTGAGATACCTAGGTTGCAGGGTCTGACACAAACAGAGTGAGTGCAGAACTGGCAAGGAACTGTTGACAGGGCATAGATATGTATCTGTGGAGTGTGTGCTGGTTAAAGTCCCGGCGGGGTGAGATCCGCATAGTGTCATGAGACTAGCAGAAAGACGCGTGTTATTTATTCTTGTTGTTTGCGTATTTTATTGAGCCGTGCTTTAAAAGGAGAAAACCAAGGAAGACTGCTTGCAGTCTATATTTGGAGACAAATGCCAGGAACTGAGCTTAGTAACATCTAGAATGGAGGACCGGTAATTCAATTTAAGTAAAAGACACTTTACCTAAAAGTTGATAAATCTAACTTCACACTGAGCGTAGCGTTAATAATACTTAGAAAAGTGGTTCATATACACTTGTAGTACGTTAGTAAAAGTATGTAAGTAAGAACGCACTCATACTTCTCTTAAAAAGGTAATAATATAAGAATTGGGGCAAAGAGTATAAGTATCAATGCTAGATTTTCTAAAGTGGAAACAATCCGTGTGTAAATGTTTGAACTGTACAATATTGTAAAGTGTAGGCCTACAGACCGTTCAGAGTGTAATAATATGTAATAATATGTAACCACACTTGCGACAATGTACATAACAATAATAAAAGTTTGGAATTAAACGTTCAGTATTGTTGAGAATTTAATTCCTCTTTGTACAGACTAAGTTTAGAAGAAAGTCAAGCGTTGTGTGATGATTGACTGAAAGTCCGCTTAGTGATCTGTGGATGCAGTTGTGATGTGTGAAATAATCTAAGAGTAGCAGTAAAACAAGACCATCATCCCACGACCGCGTCCATATACTGTGGACAAACGAACCCGTCATCGACGCTCGAGCAAGTTTAAGTAATCAGTTTGATGAGAACTTTGTTGTTGGGAGAGAAGGGATTACTAGAAGTTAGGTTACACTGTAGGAATGCCAGAATGTGTGTGCCGCAATTTACAAGTGAAATGTGCATGACAGTTAGGCCTGCTGAACTTATGCTCGAGTGTGGTTGAGAATGTTTAGCATGCCCGTCTGACTGCGTGTGTGCTGGAAACACGTGTGGAGAACTTGTCGCTGTTTAGAGTGTTGGATGCAATGACTGAAACGTGCACAGCTGACTCGGGGTATTTAAATATCCACACTAGCTACTCTAACAGTCAAGATTATGCACAGAGACACTAAATATCGAATTATCAACTCACCTATGTTATGCTGAATGCTTGAATGATGAGATTGTTAGAAACTTGACATAGAAGTCTTGTTGAAACATGAGATTTTAGTGCAAAATCACGAGACTCACTGCATTCAGGTGCTAGTAATAATGGCTTAGTAGGACTATATTTTGGCGGTCAAGTCAGTTATCTCATTTGCATGTACGCACTTTCAACCAATAGCACATACAGTGTGATAGTGGCATTCAGAGTTGATTAGGCACTTATAAAAGAAGCTTTCCGATTGGTCAGTGTTTGTTATGAATAAAGTCTAGTTATTCTCCCTCTCTCTCTGTAGTTCTCCTGACAAATAATAAAGTTATGTTGTCGGCAAGGCGTGGTTTACGTGAACAAACCTGGTGGCAGCATTACCTTCGAATGAGTGATAGTTGATGAGATTTGATTGATTGTGCTACCATCACGGAGATCTAGCCTTGTTACATGTTTGGTGGCAAAGAAGAAAATCTTGCAAGATCGCCACCCCAAATTAGTACATGGTCACGATCAAATACCGTTATATTATTCTTAACTGTCTCTATTTTGTCCATTTACCTATTTTTCACATAATCTATTGTCAGCTATTTAGACCCTCTAATCTTAAGACAGTATGGTATGGAGTAGATAATTGAACATCGACACTTCACTACACTGAGGATTCTAAGTGGTTTAGTTTTAGTTTTAGACTTCTTACTTACTAACTTAGTTTTATCACAGGCCTGCCCTATCATTAGGCCTATTCTAGTCCTACACTAGATCTTTCTTTAGACTTTCAGAATACGGACCCTGAAAGTTCTAACATTAAGTCTAACGTTAGAAAAGAGACCCACGACTCAAACGTTTATGACTGTCTAGACAAGTCTTAGATTTAGACTCAGATCTATGTTACAGGGTCTAACATGTTACATAACCTGACGTTTATCCAACACAACACAAATAGGTCTAGATCTATTGCCTCTCGCCGAAACTTTCGGATTCGGAGCCTGAGGAATTTTGACTAGGGTCTAGGCCTAACAAAGTTACTTCACAACAAGTTGATAATGAAATAGTACGGAAGATGTTCATCATCGTGGTAGAATATGAAAGAATAAAGCTGATCGTTTGTCACACGAAGCGAGGTAAACACAAATGTATGCATTTCAAAATGTATGCATTTGTGTTTACCTCGCTTCGTGTACATGACAAACATGAATTTGTGTTTACCTCGCTTCGTGTGACAAACGATCAGCTTTATTCTTTCAATATTGAAATAGTTTTGAATAACTTACTCATTATCTGCAGATAATTTTTCTTCAGCGCTAGGCTCACGAGTAATTTTCCCCACATTTTGTTTTTATCCCAGTACACACTCCCACTGTATGCTGATTAGCCGGGCCCTGTGCTGACTGCATGCTCAGTGTAGCTAGCTGCAAGCTGTCAGTGTTCTGCTGTATCTCTGGGGTATTGTTTTAATGTGCACTCGGTTAGTCTTAATCACACTTTGTGTTTTATATAAGGATCACGATCTCATCAAGATATTTACTAATCATTGTTTCGTTTAGATATTTTGAACACTATGTTTTATCATTGAGTAAGTATATTTAAAGAAAGTAATTTACATTAAAATTACAGAATAATCGGCAAAGTATTCACATATATGAATAATAGTGTCTGGTAATTAAGACTAGCTTTGTAGATTCTGCGTTTTTCCTTGGGGAAATATTCATCATGTAGATACTGCGTTTTTCCTTGGGGAAAGTGCAAGTTAAGTGTAGATACTGCGTTTGGCAGTTACGGAAAAGTAGCTTTCCAAACATCTTTTCAAAAATCTGAATATGTCATATGAAGAAGGATTGCCCACTGACTATATTTATGCAAAAAAAGTGAAAATCGACAAAAATGTCAGATACTGCGTTTTTCCTGGGGGGGGGGGGGGGGGGCAGAATCTTCTATAGACGATCAAACGCAATTTCAAAACCCAGTTTTGGCAACTGAATGGATTTCGTTCTCCTACCTGCCCGTGGCCGGTACACTTGCCGAACTGTAAAGACGATGGTATCACACATCTCCTCAACTTGAACTACAGCTGTATTTTCAGTTATGATTCTCTCACATTCCTAAGTAGGTATAACACAAAATGTCTCCTTAGTCTTCAAAAAATGCTATCGATGCAGTCATGGCAGCGTTTATTCCATAATTCATTGAAGTGGAAAGAGAATATGATTATGCCTAGTTAGTGCACAGGGATAAACTGTACCGTGCTAATGGTCTCAACTGGCAGCTGACTGGTATCGAGGAAACCCGACTGAGGAATTAAGATAAAAACACAAAAACAGCATCACTCCCCCAGCCCCACCGAAGAACCCTGGATGGTACGACTTGTATGTGTTTCACAGTGATTTTCCACAGCAGACACTCTGCCGAGCGACACTGCCAGAACAGTCAGGTTAATAAATCTTTTCAATGTCACAGCACTTTTATTTCCCAAGATCGACTGGCAGGGACGTGATCAATGCACATTTGATTTTTCTGATAACCTGCGTTGACACTATCTTTTAATGTCCCCTGAAGATCATACTATAAAGATGTAAGCATCGATTTCATCGTACAAAATGTATTTCCAAAATTTACAGCTGTGAATACATGTACATTATATCAAATGTGAGATGAGTGAGGTTCCTTCGTACAGCAGCGAACGTTAGCCCACGAAAGCGGCGACCAAGCAAGCAAGGCGAGCCAGAGAGCAATACGATCACCATTCCACGTGGGCTAACTGCATGGAGGCACGCGGTGTGTGCGCGTTTTTCTCTGTTTCAGTAGCGATAGCCTGACAAATGTAGACCGGATTGAATGAGGCTAAGTGGACAAAATTTTCGAACATGTTGTGCTATGACAGAGAACAAGTGAATTTAGCTCACCACGGATTTTCCTGCAAAAGGGTCTATGAAAGGAAAGGCTAATAATGTTCACTCTGAGGGAAAATTAGTACAATCCGCGATGAGCAAAATATTCCGTGTGTGTTTAAATGTCGAAGTGGTTTTGTCGGTTCCCATAGACTTTACACGTGAGGGTGATTCGCTTGGCACTGAGCCAGATTTGGCGAGGTCGCTCGGTCCTCCCGTTTTATCCTCTTGAAGGTATTATGGTGCGGGCCTATAATGAAATACCTATCTAAATTATTACTCTCCGAGAGGCTAACGGGACTTGGAGCTGAAGGCACCACCAGCAGGAGTGGTAGACGACCGCATCAGTAGTGGAATGCACTAGGGCACCAGAAGAGGTGAACAGTGTCCTTGTGGGTTGTATTGCACTTCCCGAAATAATATGGACTAACTCCGAATGCACTTAGGGTGTCCGAAGATGACAGTGTCCCATAGAAATATGTACAAAAGATCCAGCGGCAGAGTGGAGTAGCCTCCGAGTGCCGCGGCTAGCACAAGCGAGGGTAGAGTCCACCGCTGGAGCGCTGGATAGAAGAACTGCGAGGTCCCTGGTAGAGTCTGCACACCACCGGCAGCACGCTAGCAGGACCGATGCAGCGATGTAATGGGACGCGTATCGCGTTGAATGCAGCGATGTAGAAAGTCCCCAGGTTGGAGTGTAGAGCCTGAAGAAAGGGCGAGTCGCGATACAAAAAGGAGCGAATATCGAGAGGTATAAAATCCGAGGAAGTGTAATATTCCGTACTGAGTAATAATCCGTAAGAAATGACAGTCCAAGGCGCGAGGTATCGTCCGCGAGAAAAGACGTGGAAAGTAATGTAATGTACGGACGTGATATACGGACGCGAGTGACTCCAACGATTAGAGCGTGCTCTCAGGATGAAAGCTAATCGTGAAGTGAAGAAGCGTGGTAAATGAAACAGCGTGGTCGGAGAAAACGTGTCACGGACAGGAGCTTTGAGGGTGGTAATTGGCTGGTGAAGATGCACAGCTCGCCACTAATTGGTAGCTTGTTTCCGTGACAGCAAAACAAGAGGTGTGTTTATGGAAATCCGACTACTGTTGGAATGTGAGTAACGCGTACCTCGGCACGATGACAAAGGCGAAGAATGTAGTGCGCACCTGTCGTGTGCCGGCGCACAAAGGAAGGTCGCGTGGATGTTGACCAAATGCTGGCGTCGCCAGACAGCGTGATTGACAGCAGCCAGACAATTTAATACATAGATACATGGACACCGCTACATTTAGCCCCCTTCCAGATCGCTAGTGGAGGAGTCATTGAAGACGAAGACTAGAAATAAGCGATCGATGTTGAGAAATGTGAAGAAAGTAGAGGTTGAGAATTTCACGTGTCGAAATATCTGTATTGAACGTAATGGGCTGGCCAGTATACGTGCTTACCGCCAGTGCGTGTCGTTCGTGTTGGCTGCTGGGGTGGTGTTTACTGCCGCAGTGTCGTCTGCTGCGGTTGTGTAGGCTGCTGCAGTGTCGTCTGCTGCGATTGTGTAGGCTGCTGCCGCGGTGTGGTGAGAGGGACGCTCGGTGTACTCGCCGTGCTCCTGGCAGGGACAGGCGTAGGTTGCGGCCGCGATGTGGAGAGCGGGATGCTCGTGGCTGTCTCGCTCCTGGCGTTGATCTCCAGAGTGAGATGCTTGGGATCACGCGTGGAGTTGTGTGGGCGAGCGGGAGGGTGGGATGTAATGCTGCGTTTGCGTTTGCGTTGAAGATTGCGACGGGGGCCAAAGTCGGGCGTGAACGAGCGCTCTCCGAGAATGGTGACGGGGGGCTTCATCCCCTGTAAGTGCAGTGCAGGCGGAGGCTTCGTCTTGTTGGGGGATGAAGGAGGGAGGGCGCTGACTTCGGCTCCGGTGACGGTCGAGGAGTGTGTACCGTGTTCGACAGCCCGGTGTCGTCTATCCGAAGTGGGAGATCGGCGACCAGTTGTGTTGCTGCCAGAGGGGCTCGTCGCCGCTGGTCTCTGGCTGGGCTGTTTCCCTGGTGCGTTGGATGTGATTGTGGTTTTTCGCCTCGAGCAGGGTGAGCAGCACTGCCGGGCGTCGTCACCAAACTTCCAATGGAAGTAGCACTCACTGCCAGCGTGTCGGATTTGGGAAGGGGTTCGCTTCCGCGGCGCGCTGCGCGGCCCGCCTCCATGGCCGCGGTTGCCGCCTCTGGACCGCTGACGAGGACGAGGACGGTAGTTTCGTTGCGAACGGCGTGATGTTCGCTGAGACCGTCGTCGTTCGTCTTGCTCTATGCGTGCTACCAGTATGAACAACTGCTCTGTTAGCAGAAGGACCTGCGCCGTGAGGTTCGCTATGACATCTGCCGGTGGGCTGGTGGTAGTTGCGTTAGCCATTGTATCCGTCGAAGTGAAGGATGTGGGATGAGAAGACGTGAAGTTGGCCCTATACGATCACGTCGGGATCACCAATGTAGGTATTGTGGTGCGGGCCTATAATGAAATACCTAACTAAATTATTACTCACCGAGTGGCTAACAGGACTTGGAGCTGAAGGCACCACCAGCAGGAGTGGTAGACGACCGTATCAGTAGTGGAATGCACTAGGGCACCAGAAGAGGTGAACAGTGTCCTTGTGGGTTGTATTGCACTTCCCGAAATAATATGGACTAACTCCGAATGCACTTAGGGTGTCCGAAGACGACAGTGTCCCATAGAAATATGTACAAAAGATCCAGCGGCAGAGTGGAGTAGCCTCCGGGTGCCGCGGCTAGCACAAGCGAGGGTAGAGTCCACCGCTGGAGCGCTGGATAGAAGAACTGCGAGGTCCCTGGTAGAGTCTGCACACCACCGGCAGCACGCTAGCAGGACCGATGCAGCGATGTAATGGGACGCGTATCGCGTTGAATGCAGCGATGTAGAAAGTCCCCAGGTTGGAGTGTAGAGCCTGAAGAAAGGGCGAGTCGCGATACAAAAAGGAGCGAATATCGCGAGGTATAAAATCCAATGAAGTGTAATATTCCGTATTGAGTAATAATCCGTAAGAAATGACAATCCACGGCGCAAGGTATCGTCCGCGAGAAAAGACGTGGAAAGTAATGTAATGTACGGACGTGATATACGGACGCGAGTGACTCCAACGATTAGAACGTGCTCTCAGGATGAAAGCTAATCGTGAAGTGAGGAAGCGTGGTAAATGAAACAGCGTGGCCGGTCGGAGAAAACGTGTCACGGACAGGAGCTTTGAGGGTGGTAATTGGCTGGTGAAGATGCACAGCTCGCCACTAATTGGTAGCTTGTTTCCGTGACAGCAAAACAAGAGGTGTGTTTATGGAAATCCGACTACTGTTGGAATGTGAGTAACGCGTACCTCGGCACGATGACAAAGGCGAAGAATGTAGTGCGCACCTGTCGTGTGCCGGCGCACAAAGGAAGGTCGCGTGGATGTTGACCAAATGCTGGCGTCGCCAGACAGCGTGATTGACAGCAGCCAGACAATTTAATACAGAGATACATGGAAACCGCTACACTCTATAGGGTATTTTAGCGTTATCCTTCACAGGGTATTTGCTTGGACTGTATGTACAGTATTGAACAGGAAATCAAGATAGCTGCACTCAATCTAATTTCATTTACCGTTTTACAAGGGAAGTGCAGTTTCTTTTAAAGTTAGGAACAAGTGGGAAAAGCAACGAAAACTCTATCATTCTTTGGCAAGTTCAAAGACAAAGAATGTGTTTGCAAACTCTGTGCCAGCAAGTTTACCCCATTCCTTGGTACAGTGCTGAATAGTTTATGTTTCAGAACCAGTGTCCATAAACTTTTCTACTCTCATTTAGAAAACCTTTAATACATTATATGTACAGACATACATTCATTGTACTTAAACTAAATGAACAATGCTCCTTCTTTTAAATCATGCATTCAAATAATTATGTTTGAGACAACTGCAACATCCGAATTATATATCATATTACTAAACAATCTCAATGGGACTAGTTTGTGAGACTATCGCGTGGCTGGAGACAAGCTCTGCCAGAATTTCTATCAGCCCCAGCTTATCCCTTTATTCTAGCTGGACAGCATCCACTATAAAGAACACATAATTCACACCTTACATTATGTGTGCTTCCCCTGTATGGAGCATGCTGCTACCTTTGTTTTGTCTTAGCAGATGTGTTTACACAGACCAAAGATGCTAAATGCAAGGGGTAGGGGTATTCAGGTACTAATTTGTGCCCTCACTCTACCCTGTTGCACACACACACTTTACTGGCTTTGTTCTCATCTACTTGGTAGTGAATGGAAGGTGGTGCAGGGGGAGCAGGCAAACAGATTAATCTGCATCAGGCTTTGTTTCCACTTCCTTTGCTATATAACTCCCCTGGCCTGTTCTCACAATATACACCAAACATGTTCACATTGCTGTCTTACTAGCTATTCCCAACACCTGTTAACTCTATGGCTGTACTAAACTCTAGGATCTACATATTGCCTATCCAAACTAACAGGAACATGGATGAATACTTATATACATTTTTATGTACAGAACATATAGATATATAGGCAAAATGGTATAAAACATATCATAAGAATGCAGATATTATATTAATGTGCATTCTTCTACAAATCATGATACCGATAGGTCTTCCTTTTCAATATAACTTGTTTGATACATTTCCTTCATTTAACACTTTAGGAATCTCTTATGGAGATGGATGGAGTAAGTAGAGACATACTCAAACAAGCTATTATGTATTATCACACACAAAAGTCTTCCAAGTTCTCAAACTTGTTTATATCACCCATAATTCAAGTTGTAATTCATCATTACAAATTTACACAATCACACTTATAACTAACATACACCATTGACTATTATATATCACTCGTACAAGTGGAAATATGGCTAATAATATGGTGCATAAAGAAGATTTCTTACCTTGACAAAAGAAGAAGGGAGGAGACACGTCTTAGTGGGTTGTATGGGAACAAGCAGCAATCAAAAAGTGATGGGTTAGCTGATGCTGCTGTGGCCACATGTTACCTTCTCCTTTGTTTTCGACTCTTCCACTCTTGTGAAGGGGTGAGAGAAAATCTCTCACAGAGGGTTTATGTTTCAAATGGGACATGGCTCATATAACAAAATTGGGGAGGGGGGACACATGTTCCTGTGGGTTCTACAATTGTATCTGCTAGATTATAAGGTCACACCATTCATTATTTCTCTTCAAAGAACACTTTGCAATAAGTTTATTATTAGAAGTCTGCGTTGTTTGATTCATTCTGTTGGCAGAATGAATAAGTGGTCTATTGTATAACATTGAAATCGTCTGACCCGTTTGACAGAAAATAGAACCTTTCTCTATTGACTCATTATCACTGTTTCGCTTTCACGTATATTAGGTATGCATTTTCTTTTTAGTTATGGTTTATCTTCCCAATAAATTTGCACCAACATGCTCTCTCGCTAAAGACGCACGGAAAAGGAGAGCAAGAATGACAATCTTGTGGATTAAAGAACATAACTGCAGATCGGATTTACGGCAAGTCCAGATCGGCGATGGTCATCATGGAATACAATCACGATTACAAGACCACAACAGGACCGGTGCAACATTGGAGGGGGGGGGGAGGGGAGGGCTTGGTGGGAGCTGCCCCCCCCCCTCCCCCCCTCACTTTGCAAGATCGACTGTTTGCATCCTTATTTATTTTCTTTTTTTTTTGCATGAAATATCAGGTGGAAGTGAAGTGGCAGGAAAAAATTGAAGACTTTTTGTTTTTTGTCTTCTTTTGGTTTTGTTGTCAGCTGTCTTTCGGCGGAAAATCACACCTCAGAAATATGAAGGTTTTTTTTTTCGTAGTTTCTCTTTTCTTTAATTTTTTATTTTTTGCTTTTTTGTGTTGCTTGACAGACGATTTCGACATCTCCCCCCCCCCACTTTCAAAAATGTATAGTGGCGTCGCACTGCGCGTATTGCAAAAATGAGATAAATGAAATGGTAATAATGGATATCCATTTTGTTGAATGTCATAACGTCGTAGTATATTTCCTTAGAGCTGTTGTGTTTCTCAATTTTCTTGATTTAAGTCAATTAAGACAATCATCTTCAGGAGCATCGCTCCATTTTAAGTATGGGGGGGGCGGGAAAACATGGAAAATATGTGTGAGAGAGCGGAGCGAACAAGACAGAGAGAATGGATCGGAGGGGCAAGGGCAACGATCCGTTTGATCCGCGACGAAGGCTGTGTGTGTGTGTGTGGGGGGGGGGGGGGTTGGAATTGGCCGTGCGGGGGACCGGAGCGACCATGCGGGGGAAGGGTGTTTGTTTTTTTTGTTTTTGTTTTTTTTTTGGGGGGGTGGGTATCCTCCCTCTCACAAGAAGAAAAATTTGCATTTTCAGATCTGAAATTCAGTAATCTTGTGCACATTTTTGGTGAAATGTTGGATCTTTATTCCTATCAAAAAGTTAAACAAGTAATATTCACAGACAATTCGTCAAGGAAAAAGGGGTCAAGGAAAAAGGGGTCGTCAAGGAAAAAGGGGTGGCGGTGTTGCGTTTTATATTGCGCAAAATTTACAGTTCAAAATCCGTTCTGAAATCACATTAAGATATGCAGAAACGTTATTTATTGAAATTGAGAACCCACTCTCTAAAAATGTTATTATAGGTTTAATCTATCGACCTCCTGATCTGAATTGTGAATTATTTTGTGATGAATTGGATTTATATCTCCATAAGATAGGTAATGAAAGTAAACATGTTTTTATTTTTGGTGATTTCAACATTAACTTTTCGCCCACATCCGATAACAATAATTCCCTTAATTTTATGCATTTAATGTATTCATATGGGTTTATGTCAATTATCAATAAACCCACCAGGATAAATCCACACTCGTCAACTCAGATTGATAATATATTTTCGAATGTGTGTAATAATACAATTATGGGGGGTATATTATGTTCTGAAGTTTCTGATCATTTACCAATATTTTCAATTTGTGAATGTAAAGTGGGTCGTAATAAATTACATGATAAAATATGGTATTATAAAGAGTCAAAACGTAATGTGGAATTATTGAAACAGAATTTATTTTTAGAGGAATGGACAGATATTTATAGTATTAACAATGTTAATTTGGCATATAAATGTTTTAATGATAAATTATTATATTATTATGAAAATAATATTCCTTTATGCAGAATAAGAATTAACCGAAATAAACCAAGAAATCCTTGGATTACAAAAGGTATTTTGAAATCCATAAAAACTCGTATTTTTTTGTATAAGTTACACATTCGTAACCCAACTGAATATAATTTGAATATGTATAAAGTTTATCGAAATAAATTGACAAAATTGATTCGTTTATCCCGCAGATTATATTTTTCTGACAGAATGAAAAAGGTTTCTTCGAATATTAATGCAACATGGAAAATTATTAAAGAGGTCCTAGGTAAAAAGCCTGATTCTCCGCCAGCGGATGATATCACATTAAACGGTATTAAAATAAATGATCCCAATATGTATGCTAATTCATTTAACTCATTTTTCGTTAATATCGGTCCGGAACTTGCTACTAAAATTAGCAATACTTCTGCTCATTTTACAGATTATCTTTTTGACCAAAATCAAGAGTCTATTTATCTTAATCCAACAAGTCCCAGTGAAATCATTAGTATCACTAAATCTTTAAATAGCTCTAAATCTTGTGGCTCTGATAAAATAAGTATGATGTTATTGAAAGAAATAGTTTATCCACTCGCAGAACCGTTAAGTTATATATTTAATCTTTCTTTATCACAAGGTATTTTCCCTGATCTGCTGAAAATAGCGAAAGTAAATCCTGTACATAAAAAAGATGATCCTCATGAAATTAGCAATTATCGTCCTATTTCTTTATTGCCTAGTATATCCAAAATCTTAGAAAAAATTGTTTATAATAGACTTCTTAAATTTATTAATAAGTATGATTTACTTATTCCCAATCAATATGGTTTCAGAAAAAATTATTCAACTGATTTAGCACTAACACAAATTTATGACAAAATTACGAGTGCTTTTGCAAACAAAGAACATGTTGCAGGTATATTTTGTGATTTGAGTAAAGCATTTGATACTCTTGATCATTCTATTTTACTCACGAAACTTAGTCATTATGGTATTCGAGGACAAGCACATTTATGGCTTAAAGATTATCTAACTAATAGAAGACAATATGTTATTTTTAATGGTTGTGAATCTGACCCCCTTTTGATTAAATGTGGTGTTCCTCAAGGCTCAATTCTAGGCCCATTATTATTCCTTCTTTATGTTAATGATATTATAAATACATCCTCTCTTCTCTCTTTTGTTCTATTTGCTGACGATACGAATATATTTTATTCTCATAAAGATCTTAAGATTTTAAATGACACTCTAAATATTGAAATTAGTAAAGTATCAAATTGGTTTAAGTCTAATAAACTTTCTTTGAATATAAAAAAGACTCATTTTATTCATTTCAAACTTCATTCTCATAATGAAGATACGTTGATACATATTAACATTGATGATATCCCATTAGAAAAGAAAATGAATTCAAAATTTCTAGGAGTATATATAGATGAAAGTTTGACTTGGAATGAGCATTTACATCATGTTACAACGTGTATTTCTAGAAATATAGGGATAATTTCCAAGCTGAAGTTCTTTCTTCCTCGTTCAACTTTATTTCTATTATATAATTCCTTAATTCTCCCATATATAAGTTATTGCAATGTTGTATGGGGTACTTGCGGCTCTACCAAAATAAATTCTATATTTAAATTACAAAAGAAAGTTATACGTATTTGTACAGGATCGCATTTTCTGGCTCATACTGATTCTTTATTTCATGAGCTTAAAACATTGAAGGTTTTTGATTTGAATATTATTCAAGTAGCAGTAATTATGTTCAAATATATACATCATCAACTTCCATCATCGTTTGATAACATGTTTAGGTTCAATACTTCTGTCCATTCGTACCCTACTCGTATATGTAGAAATTTCCACCTTTTGAATCCCAAATTATTAGTGACACATAAATCTATAAGATATTCGGGTCCGGATATTTGGAATAATCTCCCGGATAATATAAAGTCTTGTTCAAGTATTTATTCTTTGAAAGCTTCACTTAAACGATATTTGATACAATTATATTCTCCAAACCAATTGAGCTAACAAATATTTATAGTATAGATTGTCATCTTATTGTCAATCTCTATTTTCTTCCTTCAACTGCATCTTGCACTCTCACCTGCAACTGCACTGCACTCACCTGATCACCTTCCTCCAAGAGAGTTATGTCGTTGGATAGTCATTTTATGAGGCCTCCATCCATTTCAAGTTTAATCGCTTATGATGGTGGTCTCCTGCATTCAATTATCTCTGTTGTTTACTGAAAAATACTGTATATTTTATTTCATGTTTCTGTGTATCAACATTGCTCAATGCAATCACCTATGTGAATCTATTTATGTACTGTTATCGATTCATTTCATTGCACTTGTTATTCTTTGTCTTTGTACTTTTTGAAGTTTGCATTCAAATTGCATTTGATTGAATGCAGAAATAAAAGCAAACAAACAAACAAACAATTGAAGAGTACATCTCAGCTCTTGTTCCACTTGTGCGACATCATTGTCTAAGCCTACTAAATGATACATGGAAGTTGCAGGGGGACGGGGGGGGGGGGGTATCCCCATTCCACACGACGGAGCTTTTGTGGAATGATAGAAAAATTGTAAATCCCCACAGTGTGCAATGTCTAAATCAATTGATGGGAGCCGAGCGGGGGAGAGGTATATTAAAGAGGTTGAAGGAACTTTTGAATTTATTAGAATTAAAGTCATGGATCTGATGCACACTTGAATGAAACATTTTGCATTTTGAAATGTGTCAGTTTAAAAGGTGTCATAAGTCGACAGGAAAAGCACCGGACGGAGAGGGTATGGAGAGAGAGAGAGAGAGAGAGATTTTGTATTTTCAGAAGTGAAATTCATCAATTTGGTGCACACTTTGGAAAATACTTGGACAGTTTTCTATTAAAAAAGAAGAAAAAAATCCTCATTTAGGGATTTATTTAGGGAAAAAATGACATATTTCCCCCACCCCGTCCTCCAGGATTGACGTCCTTGTTGCATACGCTAAGGGCTTTTGCATTCTTAGAATACAAACACAAAGGGGGAAAAAAAATCTCGTTAAAGACATTTTTGATGGAATTCTGAAATTGTGAAAGTGTGAGAAAATCTTTAAAGTAAAACCAAGCGGGAAAAGGTTTAAAATGAAAGACGATTTCCCCACCTAAGCAACGGAAGTTTTTTTAGACTGAAATGACAAACCTGGTGCACACTTTCGATGAAACATTTGGAAATCTGTTAATCTAATAGGATAATAAGTCTCTTGGAAAAGGACGAAACGGCCGGCGGTGTGGGAGAGAGATTGTGCATTTTCAGAATTGAAAATAATACAGCAATGTGGTGCACACATTGGATAAAATATGTGGATAGTTTTCTATCTACAAAAAATAATCGTCATCTCGGGAATAATTGGCAAACAAAACTATTTTGATATAATGTTTGCCTCTTCCCGTCCCCGTCCTCCAGGATCGAATGCCTTGCGTACGAAGAGCTTTTGCATTTTAAGAATTCAGATCAAAATTACTTTAGATGGAAAATTTAAAATCTGTCAATCTAAAAGTATACTGGTAAGTCCCTTGGAAAAGGACCGAACTGGGGAGGGTCTGGGAGGGGCTATTCCCCTCCCACGCGAGAGACATTTGGTATTTTCAGACTTGAAATACAGCAATCGGGTGCACACATGGGATACAATATTTGACTTTTTTTTCAAAAAAAAAACACAGTAAAATATTCGTCATTTCGGGAATTATTTTTAAAAAATACATTTTTGCCCCCTTGCCCTCCAGGATCGACACCCTAGCATAGGAGGAAGATTTTGCATTTTTTTTTTTAGGGGGGGGGGGGAATTGGGATGAAATATATCGTAAACACGTTTATGATGGAATCTGGGAAAATTGCAACCTCAGGAGTTGACTATAAAAATCTATGGGAGGGGGACCCTGCGTTAATTGAAAGTATGATAGATATCTCCTTCCACACAACCGACGGAAACGTTTGCATTGTTTTAACCGAAGTGACAAACCTGTTGCACACTTAAATGAAACATCTGGAAATCTGTTATATAAAAGTGTATAAGTAGAAAGGACCGAACGGAGAAGATATGGAATGGGGTAGGCTTATCCCCCTCTCACCCTAGGGAGATTTTGTATTTTCAGAAATCCAGCAATCTTCGGGTGAAATAATTAGAATGTATTCTATAAAAAAAACCAAGAAAATTTCTACTTCTCGGTAATTACGAGGAGCATATTGATATGTTTGCCTCAGATACATTTATGGCGGAACAATTCCACCCCCACCCTATCGACGCCACTGCATAATACAACATTTATATGGGGGCGGAGTAAATGCTCCTTTGCACCCTCACCCCGTACAGGATCGACGTCCCTGTTTATCCCTGTGCATATGCCAATAGATGTATCCTGACTGGGTCACCAGAGTCATCGTCGTTTGCTCGATGATTTAGAAATGGTAAGGGGTTCAATTATGGCGGTATACTTTTGTTTGTTTGTTTTCGTATGTCAGATGGCCCATAGTTGTGCGGGCCATATAGTCAAGGCGCTAATTCCTGTACGGGCCTTAATTAAGGAGTTCGTTCAACCCATCCCGTAGAAAAGGTTTGACCACACAGAGTGGTAGATGGGACTTCCAGGAACACCCCCAGGTAGTATGTGAGTCGAAATTGTGGTATCAATACAATTTTACAGGCCATTTTAGTTGCGACAAGACCTTATTGTTCGAAAAAGAGTCTGCGCACGCCAAGACTACTACACGCACCACTAGCACTGCTACGCAGGCGCCAGTGCCAGTGGTGCGTGTAGTAGTCTTAGCGCACGCAGACTTTTTCCTCGGCAAACGAGGGTTTTTGCCAGCAAACTCACTAGCTGAGGTCAGTGTAGTTTAGTTTCTAGCCGTTTTTATTTTGTGTATATTTTTCCGAGTTGCAGCAAGCCGAGTGAGGTTGCATACCCAGTGATTGTGAACCCAAACCGTGCGGGCGTCGCAATCACTTGGTATGCGCCTTCGCTCGGCTTAGCACAATAAAGTGGGCTTCTACACAATCATGCGCAAGCTGCAACTCGGAGAGATTAAAACGAAATAAAAACGACTAGAAACTAGACTGGGGTCGGTTACGGCTGGCACTGAAAATTACAACATAATCACAGTTTTTTTTTTGCAGTTATTTCATGAATAATTCCTCAAAACACCGTAAATTCATATATATATATATATATATGTTGCTAGAGATGTCAGCAAAACAATGGGATACATTGTAAGTTAAAATATTGTGCATGGCTACCATGGTGACCAGATGTATACAGGTGATTGATAATCCAAAAAATGCCTCCAACTGCTGCAAACTTTGGTATTTTTTGTTCAGTTTTTTTTTGTAGATAGGTGAATTAAAAACAAACATTTCTATTGATTATTGTTCAAAAAAGTTTTTCCCTGTTGCCATGGCAACCAGTAATATCCAATCAGGATTCAGCTGTCAATACTTCAGAACTAATGCCCATATTTTCAAAAAGCTCAATAAGCATGTCATTCTGCATAATTGTACCATTTACCGTACTTTTAACACATAGTTGACTTCAAATTACAGGCAAATGTTGTTTCCAGCAATGTATGGACACAAAATTCCCTTCAAAAATCTATGTTAATACAGAGAGCAAAGCCGACGATATTCTGATATTAGCTTTTTAGAGTATATATTTACAGAGAAATGGTTTTTCGAAACAACCTGGGAAAAGAACAGAAGAAAGCAATTGATTGTTCTTGTTCTTAAAGGAAATTTATTCAAGAATGCAGATGAATTCCTTTCTAAAGAAGGAATATACACGTACATTGCATTATCCATCAATGGAATTAAAAGCGTACTTTTTCGTTGGTAAGCTAGGGTAAAAAAAAATGAAAAGTCATGACATGTAAATTTGTATTAAAAGGTGCAGTAATGAATTAATGCTCTTAAGGAGAGAATGAGGGAAAATCTTAGGGGTCCTATCCGTTTTATCCAGGTTAACTTTGTAGTGTTGAGGTGTGTAGTTTAATCCTATAAAGCCCAAGGGGGGGGGGGGGGGCACATTGTGCCCCCTACCATATCTTCATTTGCCGCTCCTAAACCCTTTACCCGATTTCAACCAAATTTGGTGGCTTCTCCTAAAATCTTATTACAAACATTTTGATATATAATCTAGGTATGTCCGATATTCCTGTTTGCTATGGCAACCGTAAACTGACAACCATGTTAGTCAGATTTTGTATGATTCTCTGTTTTAATTTCAGTTAACAATATAATTATGGATGAAACTAGGTTTTCTTGGCTATAGTTTGCTAAAGGAAAGAATGTGAAGTAATTATGGTTGAGAATTACCCTGAGATGGTCTTCTTATTATTTCCTTTATTTTCTATATAGCATAGGCATAAAACAATAGATATAATAGAAATAATAGAAATAATCGAAAATACAGCATTTTTCAAAGATTACCTTTTTATTTTGTGTTACCTTCACACAAGCTTTGCCTGGAATATCATTTGTTTATCATAATATCAATCTGTAAACTTAAAATTTCAGTATTTTGGAAATATGAAATGTAATACAAATATAAAAATTATGCACCCATTCCAAGCAATACGTAATAGGTTTCATATATTTCTTTATATTGCAATGAATTACGCCCCCACATGTTGACCTTGAGAAATTTCAACCGTAACAAATAGTGAACGTTGACTTGCTCTTCCTTTGTAGTGAATATGAAAATGATTAATATAAAATAACAACATATTTACTGGGGATAAAGAAATAGAAAGAAAAACATGATTTTAGCATATTTTCTATGTATTTTTTATATTTTGGGAAATAGTGCCCTCAGTGGGTAACCTTGAGAAATGTTGGGTCATGTAGAGCATGAGTTGCTCTACCCATGTGCCAAATATGACGGTCATACATCATATAATAAAGAAGTTATGTAGGGGGCACAATGTGCCCCCCCCCCCTGGGCCTGGAAGGGGTCAAAATAGCTTGGGCTTTATAGGGTTAAGACCCCACCTACAATGGGTGATCATGAGCACGTAAGGCAAAATAAACAAACGTGTCTGGATTCCAGATATTTTTTTCCACTTTATCCTACTTTGTTGTGGCAAACCTATAAATGACTGTGGAAAATAGAAAGTTATCTGAGCCCGAAATGTCATTAAAATACCCTGATCCACAAATAAAATTGTTGAACAAAAAAGTTACAAAACTTGTACTGTAATGTATAACAAAGTACTGAAAGTCAGTCACACTGTGAGCTCTAGTAACAGGAATAACAAGAAATTCATATCTAACAAAGAACTGACGATTCGAACTTGGTTATGAAAATATCACCATAAGTTGTCCAAATAATGATACCCTATATCGACAGAATGAATCAAATTTCGTGCACTTACAGTCCACGAAAAGCACAAAAAATGTATCTACACTTTAGATATAGCCTATAACAAACTAAATAATTCAAATTTCGTGCACTTACAGTCCACGAAAAGCACGAAAAAGTATTTACACTCGAGATATTTTATCGCACGCTGGTGAGGTACAAACATAAATGCTGATGGTATATTTGAGACAGAAAGTTGTCTGATTGTCTGAATTGTCTGACCCTGAGACGTCCTTAAAATACCCTGATTCACAAATACCTCGATCCACAAATAAACTTGTTGAAAACAAAGCTAAAATACTTGTATATATATATATATATATATATGTATATGTATAACGAAGTACTGAAAGTCAATCCATCACACTGTGAGCTCTAGTAACAGGCTTAACAAGAAATGAAAAATTGATTTCATATTTAACAAAGAATTGGTAATTCGAACTTGATTATGAAATATCACCATAAGTTGTCCAAATATATATATAGCTTACCAACAAAAACTACGCTTTTAATTCCATTGATGGATAATGCAGTGTACGAGTATATTCCTTTTTAGAAATGAATTTATCTGCATTCTTGAATAAATTTCCTTTAACCCGTTTAGGACGGTTTGCTTTGGCGAGCGAACACCCCCACAGACGGACAGGTTTTCCAAAATCGAGCCCGAACCGAGGGTTACTAAGGGGGTGTGACTTACGGTCCCGCTTTACCCAATCATCAAATTGCCGTGTATGCGGTGTAGGAATCCGCTTTCTGATTGGATGAATAACGACCGCTCATGAATAATAATGTCGCTTCCCTTCGCCATCTGGGTTCGCGCGCGCGGTTTGAACTTCACGTACTCAGTCAGTCCGCAGCACGTATGCTAATGAGCCGATCCGGCAAGATTTATTCAGCACTCTCGTTGACAATCTTTGCGTTCGAAAACTGTCTCGTCGTGCGAGATTTTGCGAGACTTTGATAGGGCTATGGATTTCACAGTGTAGCGACTTGTACATACATTCGTCATGGCTACAAGTCACGGTAAATTGTTTTCCAGACTTTGATCTTTATTTTGATACTAAATTTGCCTATAACATCGGATCTTATCATGACTATATAATCAATTGAATTTGCGTAAATTTTACGTGCTTTTCACGGAAGATTTTGTCATCTAAAGTTCTTTTTTGGTTCCTGACCGGATTAAGAAACTGTTGTTTCTGATTTTGGCTTTTTCGTAGAGAGGAAACTTAGATACTCATCATATATTGGAGTCAAGGAGACGCAAGCATGATTTATACTAGTTTTTCCGTTTTGAAATGTCTGTAAAATTCACTCCTAAGCCAGAAGTATGCTCCGCACAAAGTGTACAGTGGTGCGAAAGAGCTCTCTCATTGGACAGTGCGTGCGTTCAGCGCTTGAACTACACGGGTGCCAAGAAACCGCAAGTGGCATGAAACCGTTATGTAGCAGCGTAATGACGTAATGCAAGCGCTGAATGCAGGCGCTGTCCAATGAGAGAGCTTACTCTTGAGATTGCACGGTTTCAAGCTGATCAGCACTGACATCGATGTATACTTTACTGGTTCCTGACCGGATTAAGCAACAAATTGTCAAGGTATTTACATGGATACAAAGATTAGGAGATGGACTACCAAATAAAGCATTTTCATTGAGACGCAAGGTGAATTTGGTATTTTTTGACGTCTTGAAAATGTACTGCACGAATTACTTTTTTCATCATTTTTCAAGCTCAAATTACGCTATGATATTTTTCATTTACAATAGTTTGAGTAACATGTGACGATAGTTTACATATTCTCCTTGAATTTGATACCAAATTTGTGAACATAAGGTGTATTTTTGTAGCCGAAAGCCCAAGGACAAAATCCCCTTACGCAGCTCATTACGTATGCAAGCCTAAAGCGGGCTTGCCATACGAGTTGAATAAATAAGAGCGAATTATCGGGTGCTGCGGACTGACTGTACTGTACGATCGTCAATTTACGTTCCCTCGTCAACTCAAATGAATAGCGTCTTTTATTATTGGGCACCAGGCTATGTCGAGGGTGTCGCAAATTTCCACTACATAATTGTCTTGAATTTACTGATTCGATCATGGAGGCAATCTTTTATGGAAACTGTAATCCGTTGATCACAAGCCTTCAAAGTCTTTCAATGAAAAGCGATCGATCGGAGGATTGTGTACAGGCTTGCGTATTTCCATTTACACGACTGTAAGACACGCCAAGTAAATCTCGTATTGTGGCGATATCAAAGGCACACGAACCCACTCTTGACTTCCTGTTGTTCACAAAATTCCTATACCATAGCTAGTCAATGAATTTTGGAAACAGAAGGAAGTTTATTCATTATATACAACATTTGAAAATCTGTTACACCTTGTTTGTCCCCGCTACTTGTATCCAAATACACAACTCGCGTGTCCGTAACAGAAGCACGTGGCTTTATTTCAAACTAGGCAAACCATCAACGATGTAATATAACAAGTAGAATTGGTGATACTGATTTATCAAAGTCGAATTTCGTAATAGAATAACGTCCACTTGAGTTTATTTCTTGGTTCTGTTTCAGTAATTCCCATAAAGTTGACAAGAGCCTGGAATGTTCAATAATCAAATAAATCTTTGCATCTTTCTAACTTTCTTTGAGACGACTAAAATGCATAATCCGCGCTTGCGCGATACCTGCCATCCCCTAAAGAAATCTGTATAAAGAAGTTTGCTTCCTGAAATTATCAATCGTGACTACCTACAAATTTCGACCATGCGACTTATAATAGGTTTTCATGGGGTGTATAAAAGAAATCAGCGAGTGGATTTGTGAGTTTATTATCGTGTTTTGATGCTGCCATTTTTCTGTGCGATCTTACGATTCCCTTACAACTTCAACGTAATGTCGGGAATGTGTTATTATTCACTATGTATCAAGTGAAATGAGATTTCACACAGTGATACAAGACATATATTATAAAAAGTAATCACCAACCTAAATGAGTATCGTTATTTCTTACATAGAAAAAAAACCTAAGAATAAAACACCGTCCTGTTCAAGCCAGTTGATAGAAAATGTATGAGCTCTCCAGATGAAACAGGGGAGTCTATACGATGAGAAGAAAAAAATGAGAGAAAAATAGGCTGGTCATCTAAATTTTGTTTGATGGACGGTAGATAATCTGAACAGATTTTTGCAAACGTAATGTAAAATTAGACAAGATGAGGTTTGCCTACAACCTGTGTTTTGGTAATATCTTTCTACGTTTTATATATGTACATATATATATATATATATATATATATATATATATATATATATATATATATATTATATATATATATATAAATGTATGTATACATATATATACGAAAATTCAGATTCGCATCAATGTGAGAGAGCGTCTTTTCAAACAGGGTTGCAGGTGAGCATTTCCGAGTTCGTCGGAGAAGTTCATTCATATTAGAAACAAAAAGGTTGACCACCCGGCAGCTGATAGAAGAAGACGACATGACCATGGGAGAACGGCAAGCACATGCCACACAAGCTTGAAGGTCTAAAATCATTTGTTTTATTGTGTACAGATACCCGTCATCCCCAGATAAAAGACAGAAAATGAATTACTATTCTCATTCAATAGGTATATTATATAAAGGAAAACGAGCATTTGCTGTAATCGTTTATGAATATGAAAATGCTGCAATGCGATTTTACGAAGTCTAAGGAATGAATGCAAGTCGGTCTGCCTAAATTCAGAGTGTATAATGCAATTATCAAAAAAAAAAAAATACGCAGCCACGATAAGTGCAGAAACCACTTCAATAGCAGCATGAAAACATTTTATCACATCAATATATGAGATGGACAAGAACATTTCATGCTTTTATTGCTCGAAATTCCTTGCTCGTAAACAAAGTGGAGTGTTCAATTGAAGCGACGAGTTATCACATCTCCGTCTCTCGCAAAACTGAACCACCACTTCGCAAATTTGGATTGCTTTCTACAAATTTAAATAAAAAGTTTATTTTTTTTTTAGGCATGAGTTACCATATTCGACTGATTATAAATCGATTGAGCTACAAAACGGTAGTGTGTTGCTAAACCATTGTAACTCAATGATCGCAGAATCATTTGACTTGTGAACTTTCGAACGAGATGGACTGAAAAACCAAGACTTCTAAGCGTATAAATAATTGACAGAGCGACTATAGCCGAAAATTAGCATATCATAAAGAATTCATACAAAACTAGAACCAAAAAAGACTAAAGAGGCGACATCACCATTGTCGGTATCGTCGTAATATGGGATGGAATTTTATTTTGACTGCCTCTTTGAAATGCTGCAAACATCAAATACTGAACACCATAATTTTTATTTGTGAATTCTAAGCGTATGAGAGAGAGAGAGAAAAAAAACAACTTCTGCCGTATGTCTTGTTAGTCCATGGGCCAGGCCAGATATTGGTACCATCTCAGGTGGCAAAACCTTTTTGGTGTCGTTTTGTTTGTCGGGCATAGATATGCTTATCAAGCTATGATAGCATTTCCAAATGAGTCGCTTAGTCATAGTAAATGAATTTTTAACCAACTTGTTCTCGTTGTTATATCCCTATACTTCTGAATCGAAACTAACCGCTATACAAATAAGAGCACTGTCTTCTGTATGTTCCATAGAGCTGTAAAATGCAGCTCTATGGTATGTTCACAGGTGTTCTATTGTAAACGCGGTGCGCTTAGTCTTTATTCAAGGCAGCGAAGGGAATATCCAAAGGTTATGATGTCCACAGCGCTTAGTCTTTATTCTAGAAGGCGAAGGGAATATCCGAGGCGTATGATACAGTGTATATCCTTTTATCTAAAAACAACAACAACAACAAAAGCAATTCCTCGTGAATTTTACCGTATCTTTCAATTATTTATGATTTTCCCGCGAAAACGCTACGGTGAAAACGCTGATACCACGCCAATGTCGCTTTATTTCCCTCCAACAATATAAGATAATGCAAAACAATGTACCGGTACACTTCGATACATTATAATGAATGATATTGTAAATGAACAGAGTGATTTTTGTTTAAATCTGATATATTTGTTGATAGGGTAGTATAAAAACGGTATAGATAATCGTTATAAATCTGTTTTATGAGGAACTTTAGATATGATAACGGTACATTGGTCTAGATAAAGACTAAGCGCACCGCGTGACAGCTGTGGACATCATAACCCTTTGGATATTCCCTTCGCTGCTTTGAATAAAAACTAAGCGCACCGCGTTTACAACAGAACACCTAAGGACATACAGAAGGCAGTGCTCTTCTTTGTATAGCGGTTTAGTTTCGATTCAGAAGTATAGGGATATAAAAACGAGACCAAATTGGTTAAAAATTCATTTATTATGACTAAGATACTCATTTGGAAATGCTATCATAGCTTGATAAGCATATCTATGCCCGACAAACAAACTGACACCAAAAAGGTTGTGCCACCTCAGATGGTACCAACAACCCATTTTTCGGGTCTTGGCCCATGGACTATGTTTCTCGCTTTATTGCAGCGTATATCATTGTCGAAGTTTAAATTCTGTAATACATGTTCGTATAACAAGTACATGAGAACTTGCACATTCGATTCCCAACAACCATAAAATCATTGCTGTCCGTAAAAGAGGTTACGTAATGTACACGAAGCGCATCACTATAATGCATTCCATGGACCTGTGCAGAAAAAAAAAAAAAGAGAGACCGTGTGTAATCGGCCTTTGAACTTCTCTATTATGCTCATAATCCCCGACTTTTCAGATGGCGTCTACGAGTGCGTCTAGGAATGTTTTTGTATCAACATCCTGTCTATTCATGGAGGTACAATGTAACCTGATACTCAGGCCACCTGGTCTATTCAAAGTGTTCTTGCCTAAAACACGCGCACATGTTACGCTGTGTTTCCCCATGATGAATATAATTATAAGACCCCATAGTGGCAATATCGGCTCTTGCATTGTATGAACATGATGACTATTATACAGTATATCCTCTATTTGGTTCGTTGGCCAAGTAGATTTTTTGATCGACCTTATAACATTATCAGACTGTCATTCATAAGTATGAGAGAGAAAAAAAGCTTCAAGCAACATCGAAGTTGAGTTTCTCAAACCAATCTTCCATTTGAGTTTTTTTTTTCTTGGTTTTGTTTCAACAATTTTCATAATGTTGACAAGAGCCTGATGGGATGTTCAATATTCAAATAAAGCATTGCATCTTTCTTGCAATCTTTGACAGCTAATGGTGACTAAACCTGCAAACTCCATGCATTTTTGTATAAAGACGTTTGCTTTCTGAAATTATCCATCATTGCTGCCTCCAGATTTCGACCATGATTACATGACTTAGGTTTCCATGGGATGAATAAAGGAGATCAACGAGCGCATTTGTGAGTTTACTGTCGGGTTTTATGTTGTAAATTTTATGTGCAATCATGATTCCCTTACAACTCTACCGTAATGGCGGGAAGGTATTGTTCACTACACATCACTTGAAATTAAATTTCACACAGTGATATGATAATCATCAGCAAACGGGATAGATTAGTGTGTTGTATATATATATATATATATATATATATATATATATATATACACAAATATATATATATATAAAACACCTGTTCAAGTCAGTTGATGGAACATTTATGAGCTCTTCCGGTCTGCAAACGAAACATCGGAGTCTATGCGATAAGAAGAAAGATTGAGAGAGAGAGAGAGAAAGCTGGTCTTCTAAATGTAGTTCCATGTGATGGACGGTAATCTGAACACACTTTTGCAAACGAAATGAAATATTATACATGGCGGCTAGGTTTGCCTGTAATCTGTGTTATGGTGATATCTTATTACATTATAAATGATAATAATACGGGCAAAGTATCTTGGAAAAGTGATAGCCACCATCAATGGGGATATTCAATCTAGACGATTAATCGTAGATAATGGGAATGAAGAAGTGGATAGCTGGAAAGGAAAGTAATGAGATGCAATGAGATAAAACGAAGGAGCACTAATCGAGGCAAATGTGTTACAAGGGAAGCGCAAAAGGGCATATCTAGTATTCGAGTGTTCAAAATGGTTCAACATTATGCAAAGATTTTGCAGTCATTTTTTTTTTTTTTGTGTGTGTGTACGTTTGTCTTCTAATTTCACAGTTAGGTAATTCAAAATCGCCTACAAAAAAGAAAAAAAAAGATAGTGCAATGAAGATGTTCATTCAATCTCAGTTTCCTTTCACTATTATCCTTTCACTTAAAAAAACAAAAAACAAAAAAACTTAGCGTTAACACAATTCAAATTAGAATGCCCATTGAGAATTCAAATTCGTCTCGATGTGAGAGAGCGTCTTTTCAAACAGGGTCGCAGGTGAGCATTCCCGAGTTCGACGGAGAAATTCATTCAATTTAGCAACAAAAAAAAGGTTGACCACCCGGCAGCTGATAGAAGAAGACGACATGACCATGTGAGAACGGCAAGCACATGCCACACAAGCTTGAAGGTCTAAAATCATTTGTTTTATTGTGTACAGATACCCGTCATCCCCAGATAAAAGACAGAAAATGAATTACTATTCTCATTCAATAGGTATATTATATAAAGGAAAACGAGCATTTGCTGTAATCGTTTATGAATATGAAAATGCTGCAATGCGATTTCACGAAGTCTAAGGAATGAATGCAAGTCGGTCTGCCTAAATTCAGAGTGTATAATGCAATTATTAAAAAAAAAAATACGCAGCCACGATAAGTGCAGAAACCACTTCAATAGCAGCATGAAAACATTTTATCACATCAATATATGAGATGGACAAGAACATTTCATGCTTTTATTGCTCGAAATTCCTTGCTCGTAAACAAAGTGGAGTGTTCAATTGAAGCGACGAGTTATCACATCTCCGTCTCTCGCAAAACTGAACCACCACTTCGCAAATTTGGATTGCTTTCTACAAATTTAAATAAAAAGTTTATTTTTTTTTAGGCATGAGTTACCATATTCGACTGATTATAAATCGATTGAGCTACAAAACGGTAGTGTGTTGCTAAACCATTGTAACTCAATGATCGCAGAATCATTTGACTTGTGAACTTTCGAACGAGATGGACTGAAAAACCAAGACTTCTAAGCGTATAAATAATTGACAGAGCGACTATAGCCGAAAATTAGCATATTATAAAGAATTCATACAAAACTAGAACCAAAAAAGACTAAAGAGGCGACATCACCATTGTCGGTATCGTCGTAATATGGGATGGAATTTTATTTTGACTGCCTCTTTGAAATGCTGCAAACATCAAATACTGAACACCATAATTTTTATTTGTGAATTCTAAGCGTATGAGAGAGAGAGAGAGAAAAAACAACTTCTGCCGTATGTCTTGTTAGTCCATGGGCCAGGCCAGATATTGGTACCATCTCAGGTGGCAAAACCTTTTTGGTGTCGTTTTGTTTGTCGGGCATAGATATGCTTATCAAGCTATGATAGCATTTCCAAATGAGTAGCTTAGTCATAGTAAATGAATTTTTAACCAACTTGTTCTCGTTGTTATATCCCTATACTTCTGAATCGAAACTAACCGCTATACAAATAAGAGCACTGTCTTCTGTATGTTCCATAGAGCTGTAAAATGCAGCTCTATGGTATGTTCACAGGTGTTCTATTGTAAACGCGGTGCGCTTAGTCTTTATTCAAGGCAGCGAAGGGAATGTCCAAAGGTTATGATGTCCACAGCGCTTAGTCTTTATTCTAGAAGGCGAAGGGAATATCCGAGGCGTATGATACAGTGTATATCCTTTTATCTAAAAACAACAACAACAACAAAAGCAATTCCTCGTGAATTTTACCGTATCTTTCAATTATTTATGATTTTCCCGCGAAAACGCTACGGTGAAAACGCTGATACCACGCCAATGTCGCTTTATTTCCCTCCAACAATATAAGATAATGCAAAACAATGTACCGGTACACTACGATACATTATAATGAATGATATTGTAAATAAACAGAGTGATTTTTGTTTAAATCTGATATATTTGTTGATAGGGTAGTATAAAAACGGTATAGATAATCGTTATAAATCTGTTTTATGAGGAACTTTAGATATGATAACGGTACATTGGTCTAGATAAAGACTAAGCGCACCGCGTGACAGCTGTGGACATCATAACCCTTTGGATATTCCCTTCGCTGCTTTGAATAAAAACTAAGCGCACCGCGTTTACAACAGAACACCTATGGACATACAGAAGGCAGTGCTCTTCTTTGTATAGCGGTTAAGTTTCGATTCAGAAGTATAGGGATATAAAAACGAGACCAAATTGGTTAAAAATTCATTTATTATGACTAAGATACTCATTTGGAAATGCTATCATAGCTTGATAAGCATATCTATGCCCGACAAACAAACTGACACCAAAAAGGTTGTGCCACCTCAGATGGTACCAACAACCCATTTTTCGGGTCTTGGACCATGGACTATGTTTCTCGCTTTATTGCAGCGTATATCATTGTCGAAGTTTAAATTCTGTAATACATGTTCGTATAACAAGTACATGAGAACTTGCACATTCGATTCCCAACAACCATAAAATCATTGCTGTCCGTAAAAGAGGTTACGTAATGTACACGAAGCGCATCACTATAATGCATTCCATGGACCTGTGCAGAAAAAAAAAAAAAGAGAGACCGTGTGTAATCGGCCTTTGAACTTCTCTCATAATCCCCGACTTTTCAGATGGCGTCTACGAGTGCGTCTAGGAATGTTTTTGTATCAGCATCCTGTCTATTCATGGAGGTACAATGTAACCTGATACTCAGGCCACCTGGTCTATTCAAAGTGTTCTTGCCTAAAACACGCGCACATGTTACGCTGTGTTTCCCCATGATGAATATAATTATAAGACCCCATAGTGGCAATATCGGCTCTTGCATTGTATGAACATGATGACTATTATACAGTATATCCTCTATTTGGTTCGTTGGCCAAGTAGATTTTTTGATCGACCTTATAACATTATCAGACTGTCATTCATAAGTATGAGAGAGAAAAAAAGCTTCAAGCAACATCGAAGTTGAGTTTCTCAAACCAATCTTCCATTTGAGTTTTTTTTTTTCTTGGTTTTGTTTCAACAATTTTCATAATGTTGACAAGAGCCTGATGGGATGTTCAATATTCAAATAAAGCATTGCATCTTTCTTGCAATCTTTGACAGCTAATGGTGACTAAACCTGCAAACTCCATGCATTTTTGTATAAAGACGTTTGCTTTCTGAAATTATCCATCATTGCTGCCTCCAGATTTCGACCATGATTACATGACTTAGGTTTCCATGGGATGAATAAAGGAGATCAACGAGCGCATTTGTGAGTTTACTGTCGGGTTTTATGTTGTAAATTTTATGTGCAATCATGATTCCCTTACAACTCTACCGTAATGGCGGGAAGGTATTGTTCACTACACATCACTTGAAATTAAATTTCACACAGTGATATGATAATCATCAGCAAACGGGATAGATTAGTGTGTTGTATATATATATATATATATATATATATATATATATATACACACAAATATATATATATAAAACACCTGTTCAAGTCAGTTGATGGAACATTTATGAGCTCTTCCGGTCTGCAAACGAAACATCGGAGTCTATGCGATAAGAAGAAAGATTGAGAGAGAGAGAGAGAGAAAGCTGGTCTTCTAAATGTAGTTCCATGTGATGGACGGTAATCTGAACACACTTTTGCAAACGAAATGAAATATTATACATGGCGGCTAGGTTTGCCTGTAATCTGTGTTATGGTGATATCTTATTACATTATAAATAATAATAATACGGGCAAAGTATCTTGGAAAAGTGATAGCCACCATCAATGGGGATATTCAATCTAGACGATTAATCGTAGATAATGGGAATGAAGAAGTGGATAGCTGGAAAGGAAAGTAATGAGATGCAATGAGATAAAACGAAGGAGCACTAATCGAGGCAAATGTGTTACAAGGGAAGCGCAAAAGGGCATATCTAGTATTCGAGTGTTCAAAATGGTTCAACATTATGCAAAGATTTTGCAGTCATTTTTTTTTTTTTTTTTGTGTGTGTGTGTGTGTACGTTTGTCTTCTAATTTCACAGTTAGGTAATTCAAAATCGCCCACAAAAAAGAAAAAAAAAAGATAGTGCAATGAAGATGTTCATTCAATCTCAGTTTCCTTTCACTATATCCTTTCACTTAAAAAACAAAAAACAAAAAAAAACGTAGCGTTAACACAATTCAAATTAGAATGCCCATTGAGAATTCAAATTCGTCTCGATGTGAGAGAGCGTCTTTTCAAACAGGGTCGCAGGTGAGCATTCCCGAGTTCGACGGAGAAATTCATTCAATTTAGCAACAAAAAAAAGGTTGACCACCCGGCAGCTGATAGAAGAAGACGACATGACCATGTGAGAACGGCAAGCACATGCCACACAAGCTTGAAGGTCTAAAATCATTTGTTTTATTGTGTACAGATACCCGTCATCCCCAGATAAAAGACAGAAAATGAATTACTATTCTCATTCAATAGGTATATTATATAAAGGAAAACGAGCATTTGCTGTAATCGTTTATGAATATGAAAATGCTGCAATGCGATTTCACGAAGTCTAAGGAATGAATGCAAGTCGGTCTGCCTAAATTCAGAGTGTATAATGCAATTATTAAAAAAAAATACGCAGCCACGATAAGTGCAGAAACCACTTCAATAGCAGCATGAAAACATTTTATCACATCAATATATGAGATGGACAAGAACATTTCATGCTTTTATTGCTCGAAATTCCTTGCTCGTAAACAAAGTGGAGTGTTCAATTGAAGCGACGAGTTATCACATCTCCGTCTCTCGCAAAACTGAACCACCACTTCGCAAATTTGGATTGCTTTCTACAAATTTAAATAAAAAGTTTATTTTTTTTTAGGCATGAGTTACCATATTCGACTGATTATAAATCGATTGAGCTACAAAACGGTAGTGTGTTGCTAAACCATTGTAACTCAATGATCGCAGAATCATTTGACTTGTGAACTTTCGAACGAGATGGACTGAAAAACCAAGACTTCTAAGCGTATAAATAATTGACAGAGCGACTATAGCCGAAAATTAGCATATTATAAAGAATTCATACAAAACTAGAACCAAAAAAGACTAAAGAGGCGACATCACCATTGTCGGTATCGTCGTAATATGGGATGGAATTTTATTTTGACTGCCTCTTTGAAATGCTGCAAACATCAAATACTGAACACCATAATTTTTATTTGTGAATTCTAAGCGTATGAGAGAGAGAGAGAAAAAAAAACAACTTCTGCCGTATGTCTTGTTAGTCCATGGGCCAGGCCAGATATTGGTACCATCTCAGGTGGCAAAACCTTTTTGGTGTCGTTTTGTTTGTCGGGCATAGATATGCTTATCAAGCTATGATAGCATTTCCAAATGAGTAGCTTAGTCATAGTAAATGAATTTTTAACCAACTTGTTCTCGTTGTTATATCCCTATACTTCTGAATCGAAACTAACCGCTATACAAATAAGAGCACTGTCTTCTGTATGTTCCATAGAGCTGTAAAATGCAGCTCTATGGTATGTTCACAGGTGTTCTATTGTAAACGCGGTGCGCTTAGTCTTTATTCAAGGCAGCGAAGGGAATATCCAAAGGTTATGATGTCCACAGCGCTTAGTCTTTATTCTAGAAGGCGAAGGGAATATCCGAGGCGTATGATACAGTGTATATCCTTTTATCTAAAAACAACAACAACAACAAAAGCAATTCCTCGTGAATTTTACCGTATCTTTCAATTATTTATGATTTTCCCGCGAAAACGCTACGGTGAAAACGCTGATACCACGCCAATGTCGCTTTATTTCCCTCCAACAATATAAGATAATGCAAAACAATGTACCGGTACACTTCGATACATTATAATGAATGATATTGTAAATGAACAGAGTGATTTTTGTTTAAATCTGATATATTTGTTGATAGGGTAGTATAAAAACGGTATAGATAATCGTTATAAATCTGTTTTATGAGGAACTTTAGATATGATAACGGTACATTGGTCTAGATAAAGACTAAGCGCACCGCGTGACAGCTGTGGACATCATAACCCTTTGGATATTCCCTTCGCTGCTTTGAATAAAAACTAAGCGCACCGCGTTTACAACAGAACACCTATGGACATACAGAAGGCAGTGCTCTTCTTTGTATAGCGGTTTAGTTTCGATTCAGAAGTATAGGGATATAAAAACGAGACCAAATTGGTTAAAAATTCATTTATTATGACTAAGATACTCATTTGGAAATGCTATCATAGCTTGATAAGCATATCTATGCCCGACAAACAAACTGACACCAAAAAGGTTGTGCCACCTCAGATGGTACCAACAACCCATTTTTCGGGTCTTGGCCCATGGACTATGTTTCTCGCTTTATTGCAGCGTATATCATTGTCGAAGTTTAAATTCTGTAATACATGTTCGTATAACAAGTACATGAGAACTTGCACATTCGATTCCCAACAACCATAAAATCATTGCTGTCCGTAAAAGAGGTTACGTAATGTACACGAAGCGCATCACTATAATGCATTCCATGGACCTGTGCAGAAAAAAAAAAAAGAGAGACCGTGTGTAATCGGCCTTTGAACTTCTCTCATAATCCCCGACTTTTCAGATGGCGTCTACGAGTGCGTCTAGGAATGTTTTTGTATCAACATCCTGTCTATTCATGGAGGTACAATGTAACCTGATACTCAGGCCACCTGGTCTATTTAAAGTGTTCTTGCCTAAAACACGCGCACATGTTACGCTGTGTTTCCCCATGATGAATATAATTATAAGACCCCATAGTGGCAATATCGGCTCTTGCATTGTATGAACATGATGACTATTATACAGTATATCCTCTATTTGGTTCGTTGGCCAAGTAGATTTTTTGATCGACCTTATAACATTATCAGACTCATTCATAAGTATGAGAGAGAAAAAAAGCTTCAAGCAACATCGAAGTTGAGTTTCTCAAACCAATCTTCCATTTGAGTTTTTTTTTTCTTGGTTTTGTTTCAACAATTTTCATAATGTTGACAAGAGCCTGATGGGATGTTCAATATTCAAATAAAGCATTGCATCTTTCTTGCAATCTTTGACAGCTAATGGTGACTAAACCTGCAAACTCCATGCATTTTTGTATAAAGACGTTTGCTTTCTGAAATTATCCATCATTGCTGCCTCCAGATTTCGACCATGATTACATGACTTAGGTTTCCATGGGATGAATAAAGGAGATCAACGAGCGCATTTGTGAGTTTACTGTCGGGTTTTATGTTGTAAATTTTATGTGCAATCATGATTCCCTTACAACTCTACCGTAATGGCGGGAAGGTATTGTTCACTACACATCACTTGAAATTAAATTTCACACAGTGATATGATAATCATCAGCAAACGGGATAGATTAGTGTGTTGTATATATATATATATATATACACAAATATATATATATATAAAACACCTGTTCAAGTCAGTTCATGGAACATTTATGAGCTCTTCCGGTCTGCAAACGAAACATCGGAGTCTATGCGATAAGAAGAAAGATTGAGAGAGAGAGAGAGAAAGCTGGTCTTCTAAATGTAGTTCCATGTGATGGACGGTAATCTGAACACACTTTTGCAAACGAAATGAAATATTATACATGGCGGCTAGGTTTGCCTGTAATCTGTGTTATGGTGATATCTTATTACATTATAAATAATAATAATACGGGCAAAGTATCTTGGAAAAGTGATAGCCACCATCAATGGGGATATTCAATCTAGACGATTAATCGTAGATAATGGGAATGAAGAAGTGGATAGCTGGAAAGGAAAGTAATGAGATGCAATGAGATAAAACGAAGGAGCACTAATCGAGGCAAATGTGTTACAAGGGAAGCGCAAAAGGGCATATCTAGTATTCGAGTGTTCAAAATGGTTCAACATTATGCAAAGATTTTGCAGTCATTTTTTTTTTTGTGTGTGTGTGTGTGTGTACGTTTGTCTTCTAATTTCACAGTTAGGTAATTCAAAATCGCCTACAAAAAAGAAAAAAAAAGATAGTGCAATGAAGATGTTCATTCAATCTCAGTTTCCTTTCACTATATCCTTTCACTTAAAAAAACAAAAAACAAAAAAAACGTAGCGTTAACACAATTCAAATTAGAGTGAGAATTCAAATTCGTCTCGATGTGAGAGAGCGTCTTTTCAAACAGGGTCGCAGGTGAGCATTCCCGAGTTCGACGGAGAAATTCATTCAATTTAGCAACAAAAAAAAGGTTGACCACCCGGCAGCTGATAGAAGAAGACGACATGACCATGTGAGAACGGCAAGCACATGCCACACAAGCTTGAAGGTCTAAAATCATTTGTTTTATTGTGTACAGATACCCGTCATCCCCAGATGAAAGACAGAAAATGAATTACTATTCTCATTCAATAGGTATATTATATAAAGGAAAACGAGCATTTGCTGTAATCGTTTATGAATATGAAAATGCTGCAATGCGATTTCACGAAGTCTAAGGAATGAATGCAAGTCGGTCTGCCTAAATTCAGAGTGTATAATGCAATTATTAAAAAAAAAAATACGCAGCCACGATAAGTGCAGAAACCACTTCAATAGCAGCATGAAAACATTTTATCACATCAATATATGAGATGGACAAGAACATTTCATGCTTTTATTGCTCGAAATTCCTTGCTCGTAAACAAAGTGGAGTGTTCAATTGAAGCGACGAGTTATCACATCTCCGTCTCTCGCAAAACTGAACCACCACTTCGCAAATTTGGATTGCTTTCTACAAATTTAAATAAAAAGTTTATTTTTTTTTAGGCATGAGTTACCATATTCGACTGATTATAAATCGATTGAGCTACAAAACGGTAGTGTGTTGCTAAACCATTGTAACTCAATGATCGCAGAATCATTTGACTTGTGAACTTTCGAACGAGATGGACTGAAAAACCAATACTTCTAAGCGTATAAATAATTGACAGAGCGACTATAGCCGAAAATTAGCATATTATAAAGAATTCATACAAAACTAGAACCAAAAAAGACTAAAGAGGCGACATCACCATTGTCGGTATCGTCGTAATATGGGATGGAATTTTATTTTGACTGCCTCTTTGAAATGCTGCAAACATCAAATACTGAACACCATAATTTTTATTTGTGAATTCTAAGCGTATGAGAGAGAGAGAGAGAAAAAACAACTTCTGCCGTATGTCTTGTTAGTCCATGGGCCAGGCCAGATATTGGTACCATCTCAGGTGGCAAAACCTTTTTGGTGTCGTTTTGTTTGTCGGGCATAGATATGCTTATCAAGCTATGATAGCATTTCCAAATGAGTAGCTTAGTCATAGTAAATGAATTTTTAACCAACTTGTTCTCGTTGTTATATCCCTATACTTCTGAATCGAAACTAACCGCTATACAAATAAGAGCACTGTCTTCTGTATGTTCCATAGAGCTGTAAAATGCAGCTCTATGGTATGTTCACAGGTGTTCTATTGTAAACGCGGTGCGCTTAGTCTTTATTCAAGGCAGCGAAGGGAATATCCAAAGGTTATGATGTCCACAGCGCTTAGTCTTTATTCTAGAAGGCGAAGGGAATATCCGAGGCGTATGATACAGTGTATATCCTTTTATCTAAAAACAACAACAACAACAAAAGCAATTCCTCGTGAATTTTACCGTATCTTTCAATTATTTATCATTTTCCCGCGAAAACGCTACGGTGAAAACGCTGATACCACGCCAATGTCGCTTTATTTCCCTCCAACAATATAAGATAATGCAAAACAATGTACCGGTACACTTCGATACATTATAATGAATGATATTGTAAATGAACAGAGTGATTTTTGTTTAAATCTGATATATTTGTTGATAGGGTAGTATAAAAACGGTATAGATAATCGTTATAAATCTGTTTTATGAGGAACTTTAGATATGATAACGGTACATTGGTCTAGATAAAGACTAAGCGCACCGCTTGACAGCTGTGGACATCATAACCCTTTGGATATTCCCTTCGCTGCTTTGAATAAAAACTAAGCGCACCGCGTTTACAACAGAACACCTATGGACATACAGAAGGCAGTGCTCTTCTTTGTATAGCGGTTTAGTTTCGATTCAGAAGTATAGGGATATAAAAACGAGACCAAATTGGTTAAAAATTCATTTATTATGACTAAGATACTCATTTGGAAATGCTATCATAGCTTGATAAGCATATCTATGCCCGACAAACAAACTGACACCAAAAAGGTTGTGCCACCTCAGATGGTACCAACAACCCATTTTTCGGGTCTTGGCCCATGGACTATGTTTCTCGCTTTATTGCAGCGTATATCATTGTCGAAGTTTAAATTCTGTAATACATGTTCGTATAACAAGTACATGAGAACTTGCACATTCGATTCCCAACAACCATAAAATCATTGCTGTCCGTAAAAGAGGTTACGTAATGTACACGAAGCGCATCACTATAATGCATTCCATGGACCTGTGCAGAAAAAAAAAAAAAAAGAGAGACCGTGTGTAATCGGCCTTTGAACTTCTCTCATAATCCCCGACTTTTCAGATGGCGTCTACGAGTGCGTCTAGGAATGTTTTTGTATCAACATCCTGTCTATTCATGGAGGTACAATGTAACCTGATACTCAGGCCACCTGGTCTATTCAAAGTGTTCTTGCCTAAAACACGCGCACATGTTACGCTGTGTTTCCCCATGATGAATATAATTATAAGACCCCATAGTGGCAATATCGGCTCTTGCATTGTATGAACATGATGACTATTATACAGTATATCCTCTATTTGGTTCGTTGGCCAAGTAGATTTTTTGATCGACCTTATAACATTATCAGACTGTCATTCATAAGTATGAGAGAGAAAAAAAGCTTCAAGCAACATCGAAGTTGAGTTTCTCGAACCAATCTTCCATTTGAGTTTTTTTTTTTCTTGGTTTTGTTTCAACAATTTTCATAATGTTGACAAGAGCCTGATGGGATGTTCAATATTCAAATAAAGCATTGCATCTTTCTTGCAATCTTTGACAGCTAATGGTGACTAAACCTGCAAACTCCATGCATTTTTGTATAAAGACGTTTGCTTTCTGAAATTATCCATCATCGCTGCCTCCAGATTTCGACCATGATTACATGACTTAGGTTTCCATGGGATGAATAAAGGAGATCAACGAGCGCATTTGTGAGTTTACTGTCGGGTTTTATGTTGTAAATTTTATGTGCAATCATGATTCCCTTACAACTCTACCGTAATGGCGGGAAGGTATTGTTCACTACACATCACTTGAAATTAAATTTCACACAGTGATATGATAATCATCAGCAAACGGGATAGATTAGTGTGTTGTATATATATATATATATATATATATATATATATATATATATACACAAATATATATATATAAAACACCTGTTCAAGTCAGTTGATGGAACATTTATGAGCTCTTCCGGTCTGCAAACGAAACATCGGAGTCTATGCGATAAGAAGAAAGATTGAGAGAGAGAGAGAGAAAGCTGGTCTTCTAAATGTAGTTCCATGTGATGGACGGTAATCTGAACACACTTTTGCAAACGAAATGAAATATTATACATGGCGGCTAGGTTTGCCTGTAATCTGTGTTATGGTGATATCTTATAACATTATAAATAATAATAATACGGGCAAAGTATCTTGGAAAAGTGATAGCCACCATCAATGGGGATATTCAATCTAGACGATTAATCGTAGATAATGGGAATGAAGAAGTGGATAGCTGGAAAGGAAAGTAATGAGATGCAATGAGATAAAACGAAGGAGCACTAATCGAGGCAAATGTGTTACAAGGGAAGCGCAAAAGGGCATATCTAGTATTCGAGTGTTCAAAATGGTTCAACATTATGCAAAGATTTTGCAGTCATTTTTTGTGTGTGTGTGTGTGTACGTTTGTCTTCTAATTTCACAGTTAGGTAATTCAAAATCGCCTACAAAAAAGAAAAAAAAAAGATAGTGCAATGAAGATGTTCATTCAATCTCAGTTTCCTTTCACTATATCCTTTCACTTAAAAAAACAAAAAACAAAGAAACTTAGCGTTAACACAATTCAAATTAGAATGCCCATTGAGAATTCAAATTCGTCTCGATGTGAGAGAGCGTCTTTTCAAACAGGGTCGCAGGTGAGCATTCCCGAGTTCGACGGAGAAATTCATTCAATTTAGCAACAAAAAAAAGGTTGACCACCCGGCAGCTGATAGAAGAAGACGACATGACCATGTGAGAACGGCAAGCACATGCCACACAAGCTTGAAGGTCTAAAATCATTTGTTTTATTGTGTACAGATACCCGTCATCCCCAGATAAAAGACAGAAAATGAATTACTATTCTCATTCAATAGGTATATTATATAAAGGAAAACGAGCATTTGCTGTAATCGTTTATGAATATGAAAATGCTGCAATGCGATTTCACGAAGTCTAAGGAATGAATGCAAGTCGGTCTGCCTAAATTCAGAGTGTGTAATGCAATTATTAAAAAAAAAAATACGCAGCCACGATAAGTGCAGAAACCACTTCAATAGCAGCATGAAAACATTTTATCACATCAATATATGAGATGGACAAGAACATTTCATGCTTTTATTGCTCGAAATTCCTTGCTCGTAAACAAAGTGGAGTGTTCAATTGAAGCGACGAGTTATCACATCTCCGTCTCTCGCAAAACTGAACCACCACTTCGCAAATTTGGATTGCTTTCTACAAATTTAAATAAAAAGTTTATTTTTTTTAGGCATGAGTTACCATATTCGACTGATTATAAATCGATTGAGCTACAAAACGGTAGTGGGTTGCTAAACCATTGTAACTCAATGATCGCAGAATCATTTGACTTGTGAACTTTCGAACGAGATGGACTGAAAAACCAAGACTTCTAAGCGTATAAATAATTGACAGAGCGACTATAGCCGAAAATTAGCATATTATAAAGAATTCATACAAAACTAGAACCAAAAAAGACTAAAGAGGCGACATCACCATTGTCGGTATCGTCGTAATATGGGATGGAATTTTATTTTGACTGCCTCTTTGAAATGCTGCAAACATCAAATACTGAACACCATAATTTTTATTTGTGAATTCTAAGCGTATGAGAGAGAGAGAGAGAAAAAACAACTTCTGCCGTATGTCTTGTTAGTCCATGGGCCAGGCCAGATATTGGTACCATCTCAGGTGGCAAAACCTTTTTGGTGTCGTTTTGTTTGTCGGGCATAGATAGGCTTATCAAGCTATGATAGCATTTCCAAATGAGTAGCTTAGTCATAGTAAATGAATTTTTAACCAACTTGTTCTCGTTGTTATATCCCTATACTTCTGAATCGAAACTAACCGCTATACAAATAAGAGCACTGTCTTCTGTATGTTCCATAGAGCTGTAAAATGCAGCTCTATGGTATGTTCACAGGTGTTCTATTGTAAACGCGGTGCGCTTAGTCTTTATTCAAGGCAGCGAAGGGAATATCCAAAGGTTATGATGTCCACAGCGCTTAGTCTTTATTCTAGAAGGCGAAGGGAATATCCGAGGCGTATGATACAGTGTATATCCTTTTATCTAAAAACAACAACAACAACAAAAGCAATTCCTCGTGAATTTTACCGTATCTTTCAATTATTTATCATTTTCCCGCGAAAACGCTACGGTGAAAACGCTGATACCACGCCAATGTCGCTTTATTTCCCTCCAACAATATAAGATAATGCAAAACAATGTACCGGTACACTACGATACATTATAATGAATGATATTGTAAATGAACAGAGTGATTTTTGTTTAAATCTGATATATTTGTTGATAGGGTAGTATAAAAACGGTATAGATAATCGTTATAAATCTGTTTTATGAGGAACTTTAGATATGATAACGGTACATTAGTCTAGATAAAGACTAAGCGCACCGCGTGACAGCTGTGGACATCATAACCCTTTGGATATTCCCTTCGCTGCTTTGAATAAAAACTAAGCGCACCGCGTTTACAACAGAACACCTATGGACATACAGAAGGCAGTGCTCTTCTTTGTATAGCGGTTTAGTTTCGATTCAGAAGTATAGGGATATAAAAACGAGACCAAATTGGTTAAAAATTCATTTATTATGACTAAGATACTCATTTGGAAATGCTATCATAGCTTGATAAGCATATCTATGCCCGACAAACAAACTGACACCAAAAAGGTTGTGCCACCTCAGATGGTACCAACAACCCATTTTTCGGGTCTTGGCCCATGGACTATGTTTCTCGCTTTATTGCAGCGTATATCATTGTCGAAGTTTAAATTCTGTAATACATGTTCGTATAACAAGTACATGAGAACTTGCACATTCGATTCCCAACAACCATAAAATCATTGCTGTCCGTAAAAGAGGTTACGTAATGTACACGAAGCGCATCACTATAATGCATTCCATGGACCTGTGCAGAAAAAAAAAAGAGAGACCGTGTGTAATCGGCCTTTGAACTTCTCTATTATGCTCATAATCCCCGACTTTTCAGATGGCGTCTACGAGTGCGTCTAGGAATGTTTTGGTATCAACATCCTGTCTATTCATGGAGGTACAATGTAACCTGATACTCAGGCCACCTGGTCTATTCAAAGTGTTCTTGCCTAAAACACGCGCACATGTTACGCTGTGTTTCCCCATGATGAATATAATTATAAGACCCCATAGTGGCAATATCGGCTCTTGCATTGTATGAACATGATGACTATTATACAGTATATCCTCTATTTGGTTCGTTGGCCAAGTAGATTTTTTGATCGACCTTATAACATTATCAGACTGTCATTCATAAGTATGAGAGAGAAAAAAAGCTTCAAGCAACATCGAAGTTGAGTTTCTCAAACCAATCTTCCATTTGAGTTTTTTTTTTCTTGGTTTTGTTTCAACAATTTTCATAATGTTGACAAGAGCCTGATGGGATGTTCAATATTCAAATAAAGCATTGCATCTTTCTTGCAATCTTTGACAGCTAATGGTGACTAAACCTGCAAACTCCATGCATTTTTGTATAAAGACGTTTGCTTTCTGAAATTATCCATCATTGCTGCCTCCAGATTTCGACCATGATTACATGACTTAGGTTTCCATGGGATGAATAAAGGAGATCAACGAGCGCATTTGTGAGTTTACTGTCGGGTTTTATGTTGTAAATTTTATGTGCAATCATGATTCCCTTACAACTCTACCGTAATGGCGGGAAGGTATTGTTCACTACACATCACTTGAAATTAAATTTCACACAGTGATATGATAATCATCAGCAAACGGGATAGATTAGTGTGTTGTATATATATATATATATATACACAAATATATATATATATAAAACACCTGTTCAAGTCAGTTGATGGAACATTTATGAGCTCTTCCGGTCTGCAAACGAAACATCGGAGTCTATGCGATAAGAAGAAAGATTGAGAGAGAGAGAGAGAAAGCTGGTCTTCTAAATGTAGTTCCATGTGATGGACGGTAATCTGAACACACTTTTGCAAACGAAATGAAATATTATACATGGCGGCTAGGTTTGCCTGTAATCTGTGTTATGGTGATATCTTATTACATTATGAATAATAATAATACGGGCAAAGTATCTTGGAAAAGTGATAGCCACCATCAATGGGGATATTCAATCTAGACGATTAATCGTAGATAATGGGAATGAAGAAGTGGATAGCTGGAAAGGAAAGTAATGAGATGCAATGAGATAAAACGAAGGAGCACTAATCGAGGCAAATGTGTTACAAGGGAAGCGCAAAAGGGCATATCTAGTATTCGAGTGTTCAAAATGGTTCAACATTATGCAAAGATTTTGCAGTCATTTTTTTTTTTTTTTTTTTTTTGTGTGTGTGTGTACGTTTGTCTTCTAATTTCACAGTTAGGTAATTCAAAATCGCCCACAAAAAAGAAAAAAAAAAGATAGTGCAATGAAGATGTTCATTCAATCTCAGTTTCCTTTCACTATATCCTTTCACTTAAAAAACAAAAAACAAAAAAAAAACGTAGCGTTAACACAATTCAAATTAGAATGCCCATTGAGAATTCAAATTCGTCTCGATGTGAGAGAGCGTCTTTTCAAACAGGGTCGCAGGTGAGCATTCCCGAGTTCGACGGAGAAATTCATTCAATTTAGCAACAAAAAAAAGGTTGACCACCCGGCAGCTGATAGAAGAAGACGACATGACCATGTGAGAACGGCAAGCACATGCCACACAAGCTTGAAGGTCTAAAATCATTTGTTTTATTGTGTACAGATACCCGTCATCCCCAGATAAAAGACAGAAAATGAATTACTATTATCATTCAATAGGTATATTATATAAAGGAAAACGAGCATTTGCTGTAATCGTTTATGAATATGAAAATGCTGCAATGCGATTTCACGAAGTCTAAGGAATGAATGCAAGTCGGTCTGCCTAAATTCAGAGTGTATAATGCAATTATTAAAAAAAAAATACGCAGCCACGATAAGTGCAGAAACCACTTCAATAGCAGCATGAAAACATTTTATCACATCAATATATGAGATGGACAAGAACATTTCATGCTTTTATTGCTCGAAATTCCTTGCTCGTAAACAAAGTGGAGTGTTCAATTGAAGCGACGAGTTATCACATCTCCGTCTCTCGCAAAACTGAACCACCACTTCGCAAATTTGGATTGCTTTCTACAAATTTAAATAAAAAGTTTATTTTTTTTTTTAGGCATGAGTTACCATATTCGACTGATTATAAATCGATTGAGCTACAAAACGGTAGTGTGTTGCTAAACCATTGTAACTCAATGATCGCAGAATCATTTGACTTGTGAACTTTCGAACGAGATGGACTGAAAAACCAAGACTTCTAAGCGTATAAATAATTGACAGAGCGACTATAGCCGAAAATTAGCATATTATAAAGAATTCATACAAAACTAGAACCAAAAAAGACTAAAGAGGCGACATCACCATTGTCGGTATCGTCGTAATATGGGATGGAATTTTATTTTGACTGCCTCTTTGAAATGCTGCAAACATCAAATACTGAACACCATAATTTTTATTTGTGAATTCTAAGCGTATGAGAGAGAGAGAGAAAAAAAACAACTTCTGCCGTATGTCTTGTTAGTCCATGGGCCAGGCCAGATATTGGTACCATCTCAGGTGGCAAAACCTTTTTGGTGTCGTTTTGTTTGTCGGGCATAGATATGCTTATCAAGCTATGATAGCATTTCCAAATGAGTAGCTTAGTCATAGTAAATGAATTTTTAACCAACTTGTTCTCGTTGTTATATCCCTATACTTCTGAATCGAAACTAACCGCTATACAAATAAGAGCACTGTCTTCTGTATGTTCCATAGAGCTGTAAAATGCAGCTCTATGGTATGTTCACAGGTGTTCTATTGTAAACGCGGTGCGCTTAGTCTTTATTCAAGGCAGCGAAGGGAATATCCAAAGGTTATGATGTCCACAGCGCTTAGTCTTTATTCTAGAAGGCGAAGGGAATATCCGAGGCGTATGATACAGTGTATATCCTTTTATCTAAAAACAACAACAACAACAAAAGCAATTCCTCGTGAATTTTACCGTATCTTTCAATTATTTATGATTTTCCCGCGAAAACGCTACGGTGAAAACGCTGATACCACGCCAATGTCGCTTTATTTCCCTCCAACAATATAAGATAATGCAAAACAATGTACCGGTACACTTCGATACATTATAATGAATGATATTGTAAATGAACAGAGTGATTTTTGTTTAAATCTGATATATTTGTTGATAGGGTGGTATAAAAACGGTATAGATAATCGTTATAAATCTGTTTTATGAGGAACTTTAGATATGATAATGCAGCTGTCATTTGTATGACGCACCTCTTGACCCCCGGGATAGGTGCGTCAAAGTACCAATGTGCGTCATACCTTTTAGGTACCATGACGTACCCTCCGTCACAAAAAGTGACCCACCTCTATGAGACATTGACGCATTAACCAGTCAAAATGGTGACGCACCTCTTCGTGAAAATGACTGACCCTTGACGCACATGTTATTCGCAGTACGTGCCAGACTGGAATGCTGCAGAGCTCTGTGTGCGCTCACGCAATTCGCTGCCTGCGAACTGTGTACACCGAACGGAACTTCGCCCGCGTGAATCCCTGTCGCCTACGGACCCTGGATGTTTACTTCGATCGCCGTGGTACTGTATCCCCATGCTGTGGGCGGCTGGGGAGCGTTAGTATTAGCTTAGCTGCACACTGTAGCCAGCTGCCACGACAGTACCCTGTTTCGATTCGAATCGGGGTAGAAGCGTTCCGTTGTGCAATGTCTGCTTCTTTTTCTCTTCTTCTTCATCTGCTTGTCCCTTGCCTCCCAAGTATGAAATGATTTTTAGAGTGTTGTGTGTGTTTTTTGTAACGTTATTGCATCATTTTTCTGCAAGGAAGAGGTGATCGAGTTTCTGTTCGTGTATTGATGTGCACTGTAGTATGTGCAGGTGAAAAGCGTTCGAACTGTCTTTCCCGAGTATCGTGGAAGCTCGATGTATTTCTCGGCCTATCAAAGGAGATCTCATACAACAGAATACTTATAACAAACTATTTTCCGGTCAAAATGAATTGATTTCCTTTGTTTTGTATCGTTTATTGACTTGATCCTAAGGATCTTGTCGCAATACCGAGTTTCCAATGTGTATTTATTTTCACCTTATTTTCGCGTAGCTTTCGGTGCTGTAAACTGTTGCTAGGGCCTAAGCCTACTACTAAACTTAACGTTTTTCACTGTCGTTTCTCACACATCGTTTGGTACGATTTCTTCCATTTTATATCACTTTATCCGTTCCCTTTATACTTTGAAGTATTTGACGTAATTCTTTCAAGTGTCTCGCACTGCTATTTTCGTAACGGCGATTTCTCCGCTTTGCTGCAATACTTTTTCGAATCGAAGCGACGAAGTTTGATACCAGCCGCTGTAGTGTGCCGTGTGTTGTCTTTTCTAAATATTTGTGTTGTTGGGAGGTGTTGATACTTTGTATTTGTTATTTATTTTTCTTAATGTTGATAGGAAAAGGCTAAAATGGTCTGAGTGATGTCTGATGGTGATGATACTATGCTGGTGTAAAAAGACGGCTTACTGTGAATGCTGAGCGTACGTGCCGTTCGTTCCATTTTACTTTCCCTCTTATTCTTCTTTCCCCCTTACTCTTCTTTTCCTTTCCAAGAATGATAAAAAAAAGAAATTACATACACCTCACAACAAAATAGAACCACGTGCTACCAACCTTCGTAAAGTTAAATCTAAATGTTCAATATCAGCAAAGAATAAGGGGAAAGCACGAATGACAATAAATTGGAGCGAAGAGATTGTTTTACATGCAGTCTCTTCGGCTCGAAGAAACTTGACACCCCACCCCTCTCCCCTTGTGGAAATTTCCACAAAAGCAGGTGCCACACCCAGGTGCGTGCCAGACGGAAGAATGCGCGCACTGGAATAAACAGCGTGTAAATATCATGGAAATATCGATCGAAGAACCAGCTCATTAGTTGAATTAAAGGAATCATTGCAAAGATATCGTGATTCTATAGCCTTTCTTTTGGCGCATAGTAGGAAACATCAAACAGTCGAATATAATGTACTTGATCGAATATCTTATGTTCCCTGAACAATAAAAAAAAAAGATCGATTAATCAGTCAATTAAAAATGCAACTGAGCCAGAAATACTTAAAAGGTCTCGTATGCCCAGAGAAATTCACTACGAGTAGGTTCAATGAGATGCAGTCATCACCTGGTTAGACAACAAAATCATGACAATTAATTTCAGTTCACGCTCATAATGATAACTGCTTATTACTTATCAAAGTTTTGGCTATCAACATTCGTTCGTAGGTGTTTTTTGTTTGTTTTGTATGTTTTTCCTCGTGAAAGACGTAATGATTTCTTCGTATCGAACGTAGACTGCATGTTTATCGTTTATCCAAACAGTAGGCGCCTAGGCGTACTTTCTGAATATATTCAGAAATTTCTATCAACATTTTAAATATATTACAAGACTCCCAAATACCAGTTGAAAAAAATTAAGAAATCGAATTTTTTAGATATGAACAACAACAAAAAAAAAAAAAATGCGTAGGAAAAAACCACTTCAACCTCGAATGACTTCGAATTTCTCTAAACCGTTCCCTAGTTCATGGACATCCCATAGAAACGCGTGTTTTGATATACACGTTGCTATGGCAAACTATCTAGTTTCGCGAAACTACGGCCTGGCCACAGTAATTTTTTCCGTAACCTCCCGCCTCCCCTTCCCCGATTCGAAAACAGCTTGATTGAAGCCCCTGCCTATTTAAACACGAACCTTATTAAACCCAAGTTAGGTACATGGTTTATATGGCTAGTGTTTAAATAGAATTTACTATTTTAAGTTAATGCAGGTTTTAATAGACTCTCAGTAATGTTAGTTCCATAATCGTTTGTATGTGTTTTGGGGCCTGGCCTCTGCCATATGCCTCGCCTTCTGTATACGTATGTACGCGTGTACTGTATGTATACATGTACCACATGGTCGACATCACGCACGTGGTTTTACTACATGTTCCACGGTCGACGGTCGATGCTACACTACAGTGAATGCGATTGAAGGATAGCGAGCTTCGCGATGCCGCGGGCTGTATGTGATGATTTTAATCACAAATCGTGTTTGGTAGTGTGGTTTTGGAGCAAATTTGTACTCAAACTTTCTGAAAAGACCTTTAGTCTGACATCAGATAGAAAAAGAAGACATACGAGAATGAAGTGAGTATCAGTATGTTATAATAAAACTGATTGAAAATTGTGTCATTTTCGCGTTTCCAGGAGCCGGTGAATTCGGCCGACTCGCGATCGCGAGTTTGTTTTAGATGTTACGGAGGGATACCATGCCCCATGCAAGAAGCCTCGCAAAATTATACCATGACGGTCCCATTAACGAACCTTTTGACACACTCTGGTTAAATGACCGACTATGACGCACATAATGGGTCAGTATTGTGACGGACATTTTGCTCCCGTGACGGCACCACGCGTCATCAAATTGGTGGTACTTGACGCGACCATGACGCACATTTCCCGGGGGTCAAGAGGTGCGTCATACAAATGACAGCTGCATAACGGTACATTGGTCTAGATAAAGACTAAGCGCACCGCGTGACAGCTGTGGACATCATAACCCTTTGGATATTCCCTTCGCTGCTTTGAATAAAAACTAAGCGCACCGCGTTTACAACAGAACACCTATGGACATACAGAAGGCAGTGCTCTTCTTTGTATAGCGGTTTAGTTTCGATTCAGAAGTATAGGGATATAAAAACGAGACCAAATTGGTTAAAAATTCATTTATTATGACTAAGATACTCATTTGGAAATGCTATCATAGCTTGATAAGCATATCTATGCCCGACAAACAAACTGACACCAAAAAGGTTGTGCCACCTCAGATGGTACCAACAACCCATTTTTCGGGTCTTGGCCCATGGACTATGTTTCTCGCTTTATTGCAGCGTATATCATTGTCGAAGTTTAAATTCTGTAATACATGTTCGTATAACAAGTACATGAGAACTTGCACATTCGATTCCCAACAACCATAAAATCATTGCTGTCCGTAAAAGAGGTTACGTAATGTACACGAAGCGCATCACTATAATGCATTCCATGGACCTGTGCAGAAAAAAAAAAGAGAGACCGTGTGTAATCGGCCTTTGAACTTCTCTATTATGCTCATAATCCCCGACTTTTCAGATGGCGTCTACGAGTGCGTCTAGGAATGTTTTGGTATCAACATCCTGTCTATTCATGGAGGTACAATGTAACCTGATACTCAGGCCACCTGGTCTATTCAAAGTGTTCTTGCCTAAAACACGCGCACATGTTACGCTGTGTTTCCCCATGATGAATATAATTATAAGACCCCATAGTGGCAATATCGGCTCTTGCATTGTATGAACATGATGACTATTATACAGTATATCCTCTATTTGGTTCGTTGGCCAAGTAGATTTTTTGATCGACCTTATAACATTATCAGACTGTCATTCATAAGTATGAGAGAGAAAAAAAGCTTCAAGCAACATCGAAGTTGAGTTTCTCAAACCAATCTTCCATTTGAGTTTTTTTTTTCTTGGTTTTGTTTCAACAATTTTCATAATGTTGACAAGAGCCTGATGGGATGTTCAATATTCAAATAAAGCATTGCATCTTCCTTGCAATCTTTGACAGCTAATGGTGACTAAACCTGCAAACTCCATGCATTTTTGTATAAAGACGTTTGCTTTCTGAAATTATCCATCATTGCTGCCTCCAGATTTCGACCATGATTACATGACTTAGGTTTCCATGGGATGAATAAAGGAGATCAACGAGCGCATTTGTGAGTTTACTGTCGGGTTTTATGTTGTAAATTTTATGTGCAATCATGATTCCCTTACAACTCTACCGTAATGGCGGGAAGGTATTGTTCACTACACATCACTTGAAATTAAATTTCACACAGTGATATGATAATCATCAGCAAACGGGATAGATTAGTGTGTTGTATATATATATATATATATATATATATATATATATATACACAAATATATATATATATAAAACACCTGTTCAAGTCAGTTGATGGAACATTTATGAGCTCTTCCGGTCTGCAAACGAAACATCGGAGTCTATGCGATAAGAAGAAAGATTGAGAGAGAGAGAGAGAAAGCTGGTCTTCTAAATGTAGTTCCATGTGATGGACGGTAATCTGAACACACTTTTGCAAACGAAATGAAATATTATACATGGCGGCTAGGTTTGCCTCTAATCTGTGTTATGGTGATATCTTATTACATTATAAATAATAATAATACGGGCAAAGTATCTTGGAAAAGTGATAGCCACCATCAATGGGGATATTCAATCTAGACGATTAATCGTAGATAATGGGAATGAAGAAGTGGATAGCTGGAAAGGAAAGTAATGAGATGCAATGAGATAAAACGAAGGAGCACTAATCGAGGCAAATGTGTTACAAGGGAAGCGCAAAAGGGCATATCTAGTATTCGAGTGTTCAAAATGGTTCAACATTATGCAAAGATTTTGCAGTCATTTTTTTTTTGTGTGTGTGTGTGTGTACGTTTGTCTTCTAATTTCACAGTTAGGTAATTCAAAACCGCCTACAAAAAAGAAAAAAAAAGATAGTGCAATGAAGATGTTCATTCAATCTCAGTTTCCTTTCACTATATCCTTTCACTTAAAAAAACAAAAAACAAAAAAAAAAACGTAGCGTTAACACAATTCAAATTAGAATGCCCATTGAGAATTCAAATTCGTCTCGATGTGAGAGAGCGTCTTTTCAAACAGGGTCGCAGGTGAGCATTCCCGAGTTCGACGGAGAAATTCATTCAATTTAGCAACAAAAAAAAGGTTGACCACCCGGCAGCTGATAGAAGAAGACGACATGACCATGTGAGAACGGCAAGCACATGCCACACAAGCTTGAAGGTCTAAAATCATTTGTTTTATTGTGTACAGATACCCGTCATCCCCAGATAAAAGACAGAAAATGAATTACTATTCTCATTCAATAGGTATATTATATAAAGGAAAACGAGCATTTGCTGTAATCGTTTATGAATATGAAAATGCTGCAATGCGATTTCACGAAGTCTAAGGAATGAATGCAAGTCGGTCTGCCTAAATTCAGAGTGTGTAATGCAATTATTAAAAAAAAAAATACGCAGCCACGATAAGTGCAGAAACCACTTCAATAGCAGCATGAAAACATTTTATCACATCAATATATGAGATGGACAAGAACATTTCATGCTTTTATTGCTCGAAATTCCTTGCTCGTAAACAAAGTGGAGTGTTCAATTGAAGCGACGAGTTATCACATCTCCGTCTCTCGCAAAACTGAACCACCACTTCGCAAATTTGGATTGCTTTCTACAAATTTAAATAAAAAGTTTATTTTTTTTTAGGCATGAGTTACCATATTCGACTGATTATAAATCGATTGAGCTACAAAACGGTAGTGTGTTGCTAAACCATTGTAACTCAATGATCGCAGAATCATTTGACTTGTGAACTTTCGAACGAGATGGACTGAAAAACCAATACTTCTAAGCGTATAAATAATTGACAGAGCGACTATAGCCGAAAATTAGCATATTATAAAGAATTCATACAAAACTAGAACCAAAAAAGACTAAAGAGGCGACATCACCATTGTCGGTATCGTCGTAATATGGGATGGAATTTTATTTTGACTGCCTCTTTGAAATGCTGCAAACATCAAATACTGAACACCATAATTTTTATTTGTGAATTCTAAGCGTATGAGAGAGAGAGAGAAAAAAAACAACTTCTGCCGTATGTCTTGTTAGTCCATGGGCCAGGCCAGATATTGGTACCATCTCAGGTGGCAAAACCTTTTTGGTGTCGTTTTGTTTGTCGGGCATAGATATGCTTATCAAGCTATGATAGCATTTCCAAATGAGTAGCTTAGTCATAGTAAATAAATTTTTAACCAACTTGTTCTCGTTGTTATATCCCTATACTTCTGAATCGAAACTAACCGCTATACAAATAAGAGCACTGTCTTCTGTATGTTCCATAGAGCTGTAAAATGCAGCTCTATGGTATGTTCACAGGTGTTCTATTGTAAACGCGGTGCGCTTAGTCTTTATTCAAGGCAGCGAAGGGAATATCCAAAGGTTATGATGTCCACAGCGCTTAGTCTTTATTCTAGAAGGCGAAGGGAATATCCGAGGCGTATGATACAGTGTATATCCTTTTATCTAAAAACAACAACAACAACAAAAGCAATTCCTCGTGAATTTTACCGTATCTTTCAATTATTTATGATTTTCCCGCGAAAACGCTACGGTGAAAACGCTGATACCACGCCAATGTCGCTTTATTTCCCTCCAACAATATAAGATAATGCAAAACAATGTACCGGTACACTTCGATACATTATAATGAATGATATTGTAAATGAACAGAGTGATTTTTGTTTAAATCTGATATATTTGTTGATAGGGTAGTATAAAAACGGTATAGATAATCGTTATAAATCTGTTTTATGAGGAACTTTAGATATGATAACGGTACATTGGTCTAGATAAAGACTAAGCGCACCGCGTGACAGCTGTGGACATCATAACCCTTTGGATATTCCCTTCGCTGCTTTGAATAAAAACTAAGCGCACCGCGTTTACAACAGAACACCTATGGACATACAGAAGGCAGTGCTCTTCTTTGTATAGCGGTTTAGTTTCGATTCAGAAGTATAGGGATATAAAAACGAGACCAAATTGGTTAAAAATTCATTTATTATGACTAAGATACTCATTTGGAAATGCTATCATAGCTTGATAAGCATATCTATGCCCGACAAACAAACTGACACCAAAAAGGTTGTGCCACCTCAGATGGTACCAACAACCCATTTTTCGGGTCTTGGCCCATGGACTATGTTTCTCGCTTTATTGCAGCGTATATCATTGTCGAAGTTTAAATTCTGTAATACATGTTCGTATAACAAGTACATGAGAACTTGCACATTCGATTCCCAACAACCATAAAATCATTGCTGTCCGTAAAAGAGGTTACGTAATGTACACGAAGCGCATCACTATAATGCATTCCATGGACCTGTGCAGAAAAAAAAAAGAGAGACCGTGTGTAATCGGCCTTTGAACTTCTCTATTATGCTCATAATCCCCGACTTTTCAGATGGCGTCTACGAGTGCGTCTAGGAATGTTTTTGTATCAACATCCTGTCTATTCATGGAGGTACAATGTAACCTGATACTCAGGCCACCTGGTCTATTCAAAGTGTTCTTGCCTAAAACACGCGCACATGTTACGCTGTGTTTCCCCATGATGAATATAATTATAAGACCCCATAGTGGCAATATCGGCTCTTGCATTGTATGAACATGATGACTATTATACAGTATATCCTCTATTTGGTTCGTTGGCCAAGTAGATTTTTTGATCGACCTTATAACATTATCAGACTGTCATTCATAAGTATGAGAGAGAAAAAAAGCTTCAAGCAACATCGAAGTTGAGTTTCTCAAACCAATCTTCCATTTGAGTTTTTTTTTCTTGGTTTTGTTTCAACAATGTTCATAATGTTGACAAGAGCCTGATGGGATGTTCAATATTCAAATAAAGCATTGCATCTTTCTTGCAATCTTTGACAGCTAATGGTGACTAAACCTGCAAACTCCATGCATTTTTGTATAAAGACGTTTGCTTTCTGAAATTATCCATCATTGCTGCCTCCAGATTTCGACCATGATTACATGACTTAGGTTTCCATGGGATGAATAAAGGAGATCAACGAGCGCATTTGTGAGTTTACTGTCGGGTTTTATGTTGTAAATTTTATGTGCAATCATGATTCCCTTACAACTCTACCGTAATGGCGGGAAGGTATTGTTCACTACACATCACTTGAAATTAAATTTCACACAGTGATATGATAATCATCAGCAAACGGGATAGATTAGTGTGTTGTATATATATATATATATATATATATATATATATATATATATACACACAAATATATATATATAAAACACCTGTTCAAGTCAGTTGATGGAACATTTATGAGCTCTTCCGGTCTGCAAACGAAACATCGGAGTCTATGCGATAAGAAGAAAGATTGAGAGAGAGAGAGAGAAAGCTGGTCTTCTAAATGTAGTTCCATGTGATGGACGGTAATCTGAACACACTTTTGCAAACGAAATGAAATATTATACATGGCGGCTAGGTTTGCCTGTAATCTGTGTTATGGTGATATCTTATTACATTATAAATAATAATAATACGGGCAAAGTATCTTGGAAAAGTGATAGCCACCATCAATGGGGATATTCAATCTAGACGATTAATCGTAGATAATGGGAATGAAGAAGTGGATAGCTGGAAAGGAAAGTAATGAGATGCAATGAGATAAAACGAAGGAGCACTAATCGAGGCAAATGTGTTACAAGGGAAGCGCAAAAGGGCATATCTAGTATTCGAGTGTTCAAAATGGTTCAACATTATGCAAAGATTTTGCAGTCATTTTTTTTTTTTTTGTGTGTGTGTGTACGTTTGTCTTCTAATTTCACAGTTAGGTAATTCAAAATCGCCTACAAAAAAGAAAAAAAAGAGATAGTGCAATGAAGATGTTCATTCAATCTCAGTTTCCTTTCACTATATCCTTTCACTTAAAAAAACAAAAAACAAAAAAAACGTAGCGTTAACACAATTCAAATTAGAATGCCCATTGAGAATTCAAATTCGTCTCGATGTGAGAGAGCGTCTTTTCAAACAGGGTCGCAGGTGAGCATTCCCGAGTTCGACGGAGAAATTCATTCAATTTAGCAACAAAAAAAAGGTTGGCCATCCGGCAGCTGTAGAAGAAGCCGACATGATCATGGAAGTATGGCAAGCACAAGCCACACAGGCTTGAAGGCATGAAATAATAAACATCACTTCAGAAATTAAGGGAAAAAAAAACGGTTGTTTTTTTTTTTGAAATAAACGACATTTCTCCCGGCATTCTTTGATATCTCGTAATAGACGGCTGATTTTGCTGAAATGATCATCTCTTATGTCATGAGTGTAAACCAATATTTGTTTTATTGTGTATACCAGTCATCCCCCGCAGTAAAAGACAAAAAAAAAAAAAAAAAAATGAAGTACTAACAATCTCATTTAATAAGCATAATGTAAAAAGGAAACGAGCATTTGCTGCAATCGTTTATGAATATGAAAATGCTGCAATGCGATTTCACGAAGTCTAATGGAATGAATGAATGTCGGCAGACCTTAATGCAGAGATATACGTAGATATAAAACATACACAGGCACGATGCATGAAAACAAAATTGATTACATCGATAAACATGAGATAAGACAAGAACATGTCACGCTTTATTGCCCGAAATACCTTGCTCCTAAACAAAGTGTTCAATTGAAGCGACAGGTTATCAAATCTCCGTTTCTCGCAAGTTGAATCACCACTTCGCAAATTTGGAGCGCTTTCTACAAAGAAAAAAAAAAAAAAATCGTTTTTTTTTTTTTCCGGTATAAGTTGTCATAATTATTTGACTGATTATAAATGGATTGAACTCAATGATCGAAATAAAATTTGACTCGTGAACTTACGAAAGAAGTGGACTGAAAACACCTCAGACTTCTAAATGTGTAAATAATTGACAGAGCGACTATAGCCGAAAATTAGCATATTATCAGGAATTCATACAGAACTTGAACAAAAAAGACTAAACAGTCGACATCACTATCGTCGGTATCATCGTAACATGGGATATTATATTATTTTGACTTCTTCTTTGAAATGCATTATACCGAACATCGTAATTATATCAACAATTTTGGCGATTGCTAAGCGTATGAGAGAGAGAGAAAAAAATGCCATATGTCTTGTTTACTCGCTTTATTGCAGTGTATTTCGTTGTCGAAGTTTAAATGTGACCCTGCACCTCAAAACAAACAGAAAGTCGCCAGACATGAATTTTTAGTGAAGACCATATTCTGAAAGAGCAGACTTTACGCTTTAAAATGATGTATAACTCAAATCAAATGGACTCTCCTAACCTATCTAAATATTGGAAAGAAAGCACAAACTCAGGAAAAGTGTCAACTGAGAAAAGAGGCTCTGAAGTACAGTGTCTATTCAAGCGCTTAAATCTTTACCAAACCGTGCTGGCTGTGCAATGAATGGGACAAAAAACAGGAAGAAAACCACCAGAGTAACAACAATGAAGGTATTATCAGATTAAACTGAAATTAGGCATGCCTCATTAACACATTCTGTCCATAATTAATGCCAACTTTCTAATCAGTAGCACTATCCTTTCGAAAGTTATTAGAGTTGAAAGTGAAGAGTGTGGACAAGGTTTTTCAGAAATGAAAAAGGGATTCTAAAGACATACATAATCACACTATTCTACCAAAGATGTTCGAGATAAACTGCTAAAAAAACAAACTTTCCTGCCCGTTTTATGATAACAAATTTTAGCATAATGTAAAAGAAGACCCGCTCTTTCAGAAAATATGAAAAAGCCAAGTTCGACTAGGTTGATCCATTTCACTTATTTTCAGTCCTCACGCAAAATCAGTGTGTGCGACTTTATGTTCGTTTTGAGGTGCACGGTCACAAATATTCTATACATGTTGGTAACAACCACATGAGAACTTGCACATTGGATTCCCAACAACCATAAAATCATTGGGGTCCGTAAAAGAGGTTACGTAATACATACGAAACACATCACTATTATGCATTCTATGGACCGGTGCAGAAAAAAGAGACTGTCTGTAATCGGCCTTTGAACTTCTCTATTATGCTCATAATCTCCGACTTTTCAGATGGCGTCTACGAGCGCATCTAGGAATGTTTTTGTATCAACATCCTCTCTATTCAAGGAGGTACAATGTAACCCGATACTCTGGCCACCTGGTCTATTCAAAGTATTCTTGCCTAAAACACGCGCATATTATGTTAGGCTGTGTTTTACCATGATGAATATAACCAGGACCCCCATAGTGGCAATATCGGCTCTTGCGTTGTATGAATATTATACAGTAAATCCTCTATTTGGTTCGTTGGCCAAGTAGATTTTTTGAACGATCTTAACATAATCAGGCTGTCATTCATAAGTATGACAGAAAAGAAGAAAAAAAAACAACTTCAAGCATCATTAAAGTTGAGTTTCGCAGACCAATCTTTCATTTGAGTTTGTTTCTTGGTTTTGTTTCAGCAATTATCTTTTTCATAATATTGACAAGAGCCTGATGGGATGTTCAATATTCAAATAAATCACTGCATCTTTCTTACTGTTTTTGACAACTAATGATGACTAAATCTGAAAATTCCATGATTGCGGTACCTGCCATCCACACTGAAGTTTTTGTGTATTAAGAAGTTTGCTTTCTGAAATTATCCATCATGACTGCCTACAGGTATGACTTACGTTTCCATGGGATGAAATAAAAGATATCAACGAGCGCATTTGTGATTTTACTGTTGCGGTTTAAATGCTGCCAATTTTATGTGCAATCTTACGATTGACTTATAACTCTACCGTACTGCCGGGAAGATATTACTCATTACGAATCACATGAAATAAGATTTCACACAGTGATAAGACATAAGTTATTATCATATGATAAAAAGTCATCACTAACAGGAAAGATGATTGTCTTGATAAATATGTATATTTGATATAACATTTATGAGGTCTTCCGGTCTTCAGGCGAAACATTTGAGTCTATGCGATAAGAAGAAAGATTGAGAGATAGAGAGAGAAGAAAAACTAGGCTGGTCTTCTAAATTATGTTTGATGGATGTAATCCGAACACTCTTTTGCAAACGAAATGTAATATCATACACTGCTTGGTTTGCCTATAAAATTTGTGTTTTTTTAGATTATATATATACAGGCAAAGTATATTCGAGAAGTGATCGTCACCATTAATGATAATATTCAATCCACACATTTGTAGATGATAATGAAGAATTGGATTACGGGAAAGAGAGGGAGAGAGATGAAAAGGGGGAGAGAAATATGGTGGTCTTCTAAATTGTGTTTAGTGGATGGTTATCCGATCACACTTTTGTAATCGAAATGTAATGTTACACACGGCTAGGTTTGCCTGTCTGTGTTATGGTAATATCTGTTTAGATTATATATATATATATATATATATATATATATATACATATATATATATAACGGGCAAAATATCTTGGAGAAGTGACCACCACCATCAATGATGATAATCGATCTATACGTTTGTAGACGGGAATGAAGTGGATAGCTGGAAAGGAAAGTGATGAAATGTAATGAAATAGAATGAAGGAGCACTAATCGAAGCAAATGTATCATAAAGGAAAAGCGAAATGGCAAACTTGAGTTTACAAAATGGTACATTATGCAAAGATTTTGCAGTCGTTTTTTGCGTATGTTTGTCTTTCAATTCATAATTAGGTAATTCATAATCGCCAACAAAAAATATAGCTCCATGAAGATGGTCATTCAGCTTTGTTTTCCTTTCGCTATATCCTTTCACTTCAAAAATGTGGCATGAACACACTTCAATTTAGAATGCCAATCGAGAACTCACATTCGTCTCTATGTGAGAGAGTTTTTGTTGTTGTTGTTGTTGTTTTTTTCAAACAGAGTCGCAGGTAGCATTTCCGAGTTCGTCGGAGAAGTTCATTCAATTTAGCAACAAAAGGTTGACCACCTGGAAGCTGAAGAAGTCGGCATGACCATGGAAGAATGGCGAGCACATGCCACACAGGCTTGAAGGCCTAACATCGTCACATCACTTCAAAAAATAAGGAAAAGGCAACATGATTGTTGAAATTACAACATTTCTCCCGACATTCTTCGATCTCTCATAGCAGACGGCTAATTCCCCTGAAATGATCTTCTCTTCTGTCAAGAGTGTAAATCAATATTTTATTGTGTATACCAATCATCCCCCGATAAAAGACAGAAAAGTACTTTTCTCATTCAATATGCATAATGCATAAAGCAAACGAGCAATCGTTTATGAATATGAAAATGCTGCAACGCGATTTCATGAAGTCTATAATTCAAATGAAAGCATGTACCTAAATGCAGAGGTAGATAGAGAGAAGACACATGCACAATAAGTGCTTAAACCACTTTAGTGATAGCATTAAAACATTGATTACATCAATTAAAGAGAAGAGCATTTCCTACTTTTATTGCTCGAAATACCTTACTCCCAAAAAGTCGAGTGCTACAATATTGAAGCGCTCCACAATCACATCTCCGTCTTTCGCAGAATTGAATGAGCGCTTCGCAAATTTTGAGCGCTTTCTACAAACTTGAATGAAAAATAGATTTTTTTTTTTTTCGGCATGAATTGTCATATCCGATTGACTGAAAATGGATTGAACTACAACCAGTGGCGTATGGCTAAAGTCCTTGCAACTCAATGATAGCAAAATAATTTTGTCTTATGAACTTACGAAAGAAATGGACTAAGAAACCCAGATTTCTAAACGTTGAAATAATTTATCGAGCGACTGCAGCCGAAAATAAGCATAATCAAGAATTTATACCAAAAATAGAATTACAGACTAAACAGTCGAAATTACCACTGTCACTATCAACGTAATATGTGATATAGTTTTATCTAATATACTTTTTTGAACTGCTGCAAATACCAAATACCGATCGTTTTTCTTTCATAGACAATTTCTCGCAAATTCTATAAACGTATGAGAGAAAACTTGTGCCATGTGTCTTGTTTATTCGCTTTATTGCAGCGCATTTCGTTGTTGCATTTTAATTTCTATAATACATTAATGTTTGGAACATGCACATGAGAACTTGCACATTCAATTCCCTACAACCATAAAGTTATGGTTACATATACATACGAAGCACATCGCTAACATCCATTCTATATGGACCGGTACAGAAACAAAAAGACTGTCAGTAATCGACCTTTGACCTTCTCTATTATGCTCATAATCCCCTGCCCTTTTAGATTGCGTCTACGAGAGGGTCTATCTAGGAATGTTTTTGTATCTACATCCTGTCTATTCATAAATATACAATGTAACCTGATACTCTTGCCAGCTGGTCTATTTAAAATATTCTCGCCCATAACACGTGCACATGTAACGCTGTGTTACGCCATGATGAATATACGACTTCGATGAAGTAGCACAATCGACTGCGTTGTTTGTATGCAGTACATCCCCTACTCGGTTTGTTCTTGGCCAAGTGGTTTCTTTTTCATAATCAGAATATTATTCATGACGGTAAAACTCTTCAAACAACTACAAGTAACATCGCTGTCATGATAACAAACTGACACAAAAACATTCACACACATCACATGCAGAGACACGCAAAAGATTTACTTTTGAATTTATTCAATTTGCCGAGTTTTAGTAAATCCCAGGATTCGGTAGCGGAAGAAGAAGGCCAACATTTCATGCCAATAATGGTAAGCAGGTTGCCATGCCGAGATGGCTTTCATAGAAAATCCATAAGTACAACATTACATTACTGATATAACACGAAGTAGTTTGCCACAATACTTTAGCATGTAAATGTGTGCTAATAAGGTAGGTGCGTGCACGCAACGGTCTTGACCGCCGCACGCACGCTTTTCACTTGAGTGTGGCAATTTGCATACCGATGCAAATGAGATCGCCAGAGCGTGCGGCTGGTCGCTCGTCATTGGTCAGTTTCCCGACCGTTGCGAAGGTCTGAATGTCGTGAAAATTGCACTCATGTTTGTCAATATTTTGCTTGTTTATAGACATAAGATATGACCAATCATCACAAAATGTACACAGATGGCAACTTTGATGTATGTAGTCCAACAAAATATAATTCATCTTTAACATAGGCATCGTATTGTTGGTGAAATTCTAAGTTTAAAAATGCGTGTTCATTTCACTCTCTGAGCCCGAGTATACTCGGGACCAGTCCACAGCCTGGAAAACGTCAGCCCGAGTATACTCGGGACACGTCCTAAACGGGTTAAGAAAAAGAGCAATCAATTGCTTTCTTCTGCTCTTTTCCAAGGTTGTTTCGAATAACCATTTCTCTGTAAATACATACTCTAAAAAGCTAATATCAGAATATCGTCGGCTTTGCTCTCTGTATTAACATAGATTTTGAAGGGAATTTTGTGTCCATACATTGCTGGAAACAACATTTGCCTGTAATTTGAAGTCAAATATGTGTTAAAAGTACGGTAAATGGTACAATTATGCAGAATGACATGCTTATTGAGCTTTTTGAAAATATGGGCATTAATTGTTAAGTATTGACAGCTGAATCCTGATTGGATATTACTGGTTGCCATGGCAACAGGAAAAAAACTTTTTTAAAACAATAATCAATAGAAATGTTTGTTTTTAATTCACCTATCTACAAAAAAAAAAAAAAACTGAACAAAAAATACCAAAGTTTGCAGCAGTTGGAGGCATTTTTGGATTATCAATCACCTGTATACATCTGGTTACCATGGTATCCATGCACAATATTTTAACTTACAATGTATCCCATTGTTTTGCTGACATCTCTAGCAACATATATATATATATATATATGGTTTTACGGTGTTCTGAGGAATTATTCATGAAATAACTGCAAAAAACTGTGATTATGTTGTAATTTTCAGTGCCAGCCGTAACCGACCCCAGTCTAGTTTCTAGTCGTTTTTATTTCGTTTTCATCTCTCCGAGTTGCAGCTTGCGCATGTGTAGAAGCCCACTTTATTGTGCTAAGCCGAGCGAAGGCGCATACCAAGTGATTGCGACGCCCGAGCGGTTTGGGGTCACAATCACTGGGTATGCAACCTCACTCGGCTTGCTGCAACTCGGAAAAAATATACACGAAATAAAAACGGCTAGAACCTAAACTACACTGACCTCAGCTAGTTAGTTTGCTGGTAAAAACCCTTGTTTGCCGAGGAAAAAGTCTCCGTGCTCTAAGACTGCTACACGCACCACTGGCACTGGCGCCTGTAGCAGTGCTAGTGGTGCGTGTAGTCTTGGCGTGTAGTCTTGGCGTGCGCAGACTGTTTTTCGAACAATAAGGTCTTGTCGCAACTAAAATGGCCTGTAAAATTTTATTGATACCGCAATTTCGAATCACATACTACCTAGGGGTGTTCCAGAGAGTCCAACTGACCACCCTATGCAGTCAAACCTTTTCTGCGGGTTGGGTTGAACGAAGTCATTTTTTTTCTGGGTCCCTGCGCCTGGACTAAAAGCATGTATATCATTTAGCATCAATATCATTTAACGGTATTACTATCTGGACCATGCGCTTGAGAAAATAATGTTTACATAATCCTAAAATATTGAAACGGCTAAGCTTTGTTAGCTCTCTGAAGGCGGGTGTCCGAACGTCATGCAATGTGTCGAAATCGATACAATCATATTTCTGCTTCTCCATTCTTTTTTCGAATTTCGGTTTAGGGGGGGGGGGGGAGATTGTAGAGGCCACCCCCACCCCTTTTCAATTTCTGGGGGATGCACCCTATCCTCCCGGGATTTACGCCCATGGTCAAGATCGCCAAGAAGGACATCAACAAGCATTACCTATGCGATTTGACACATCAATTATGTTCCAGAAACTATGATATCCTCCGAAATTAATGATGATTTTATAGTAAGGTATTAACATTTAAGATGTTATTAATTGTGCTGTAGAATAATTACATTCCTCAAGAAAATTATCAAAATACTGATCAAAATTTGTATATTTCTTTACCATTGCTCTCTCATTATAATCTAACTCAAAAATTTCGTATAAAATTAAAATCTCCACCATTAATAATCAAATATCAAGAAAAGGATGCAGAATCTTTTCAACTTCAGACAGAGAGTCTCTCCTCTCAGTTTCTTTACCCCTCACTGGAAAATTTCCATACCTAGTAAAACACATTTCATCAAAATATATTTACCTCCTTGATCTATATCCACATGTGATACATTCCATTTTAAATTTGCATTTACCAACGACCAAACACCTTTACCATGTGGTGTACCATTACCAAAAAAGGATACTCAATCCCACTCCCCTCTCCACTTTTTTTGTTCAACTTCCGGAGAGCTAAACGTCTCTTGTAATAACACAATATCTGCTTTTTCATACATACACCAGCTAATAATGTTCTTTGTTTTCCCTGCGTCCCTTATACCTTTTACATTCAACGAAAGAAAATTAAAGCAAATATTCAAATCTTTACAAGCCAAAGTTACACACGAGTATAGGGGAACCCGGGGCAAAGAGGAACACAGGGCAAAGTGAAACACCCCCGTTAAACCAATATATATTCAGTCTTGAATCTAAAGCTTATGCACCAAGATTCCTCTAGGGATGATCCATCTTTTGATATCAAAGCTGTATAAAAAAATAATCGTATGTGTGTCTGTAGAGAAAATATCTGTTTTGCATACCTCAAAACCAACAATTGATGACTATATATTTTATGCCAAATTCTCATGCTTATCTGAAATAGTGTCTCGAAAACCATGGTAACATCGATGCATGGATTTCAATTCAATTCAGTTCAAAATTTCATTTCCATATAAAGTAATACAAAGTAATTTTAGCTTCCATAGATCGTGATATCAACGCTGGCAAATATTTGCCGACGTCACTGTGTCGCATGTTGAGAAAAATTATACATGGCTAAGGCAAAGTGGACGGGGCAAGGTGGAACATGTTAACAAATGGGCTTAGGAGTAAAATGAAGTTTGGTGCGTTTCCACGCAAGCCGCATGCCTTGCGTTTTGTATTTCACTTTGCCCCAATGGTTTGGAGCAAAGTGGAATTTTCATACTTTTTTTCACATTCACAGTAATTGATAAAACTGATAATTTGAAAACAAATTTTACTGTTATTTGTTAGCGGTAGTCCTCAGGTAATAGTAGAAACAAACAAAACAAAATCTTGCTTTACTCTACTTTGAATTCCCGTTTGGGCTGGACAAACATTTTTGGTCCACTTTGCCCCGGGTTCCCCTACTGCCAGAACAAACACAGTTAATTCACCTGACTCCGAGATACATCCACAGCTACCATCTGCACACATATATGTACACTCAGCAAAAAAAGAAAGTAAACACTTTTTCGAGGTCATATTCTTCATAGAAGATTTTGATGAAAATCAATATAATTATACATACCATATTGAAGTAATTTAATTGGCTATTAAGCGCATAGGTTGATTAAAAAGAAAACTTTATACATGAGTGAGCACATTCGTTTTCGTCCTCCAAGGCACAAAATTAAAAATTGCAAAAATTGACATGTTCTCGTTCATTTGCAAATGTCCTTCACGACAACATTGACAAGAAAAGACCAGTTTAACACAGTGAGAGATATGAATGAAATAGCAAAAACAAGTTCCTTTCTCTTTATGTTTACAAAACCTCTGAGAAAAGCAAAGTGGGAAACTAAAGGGGAAAATAAGAACTTTTCCTAAAGTCAAACTTCAAATGACATAGGGGATAATAAGCATACAGATGATTAAATAAGCATACAGATGATTAAATAAACAGAATTTCTTTATTTACTTATTTTAATCTAGTGGTTTAAGAATTCATGAGACAAATTCAAGAACAAAACAATATTTACAATTTCCTAATTTGAAAAAAAGCCCCTCAGATTTCTACCATTTTTGTTTATCATTACTTCTCTAATTTCATTTGAATTTAGATTTGACATAAGATTCTTCATTTTCCTCCATTATTTTAGCCTTTATTGATCATTTTAGGCTTTGAAGATATCATAGTGATCAAAGGTTTATTTTTGATACTTAATTCATGTTTCGTTTCGTGTGAAATTTATTGTTTTTTCTTATTGTTCTGTGGGAGAGCACATACACATGAATGAAACTTGTTCAGTTTTGCAATTTTTACTTTTGTGCCCTGGAAGAGAAAAACAAAGGTGTTCACTCATGCGTTAAGTTTCCCTTTTTGTTGACCTACCAGGTTGATAGCCAATTGAATTACCTTTAATATGGTATATAATACTTTAGCTTTCAGCCAAATATTCTATGAGAAATATAAACTTGAAAAAGCGTTTACTTTCTTTTTTTTTTGCTGAGTGTACATACACCGCTTATACCCACACTCACATAAATACACACATCGATTACACTCACAATTACATTTACACTCACAGAGTCCGGAAGGACGTACATGTACACGTCCATATGTACACTTCCATATGTTATGTATGCTGTTAGCGGTTGACCTGACTCCACGTTATTTTTTTCCAAAGCAATTTATTGATGCTTTGTCATGATTTATTCTATTTGGCGCGCACTCATTCCACAGAAGCATTCGTGACATTACATGTCAGGTCGACCTTTGGACACGACAACCAGTCCTGTGGAATTGTATATTATGACTCGAGACGATCATCACGCGCTGCCTACGTGCACATTACCATTCTATGTTTCACTGAACCTTGAACTATATCTCCTTTTAAGAACAATAAATTGACTGGGAATACGCCATATGATAATACTCCAGATAAGGATTTTCCACAAAGTAGGAAGCAAACAGGTGCGCCAAGGGTGGAACGACACAGGTAGTCTATGTTCATATTGGAAAGATGCAACGCATGCGTGTGGTTTTTCCTCTTCCACTGTCGATTTTCAGCTTAGCTGTGTTTGTGATTACATGAAGTGTTGAATGATTAAAACACGTACAAACTTTGTTTAAGAAAAACGTGTTGGAGTCTTTCAGTATCTGCGATGGACAGAAGCTACTAAGTTTCTTCGCTTGTCGGTTTTGGGGCGCAACTACAAAAGGTACGTACAACTTTACTTTTCAATACATGCACTCACGACGGTAAACTTAACAGGTCCCAATCGATTTAGATAAGTTTGTGATGTCATGTGTGCGCTTCCAATGGAAATGGGATACGTGTTAAGGCGCGTTTACACCGAGCTCGGACCGGACAACGGCCCGGTGTTTTTGCTATGGTGCGCATGAAGGAACCATGCCTGGTTCTGTTAAAAAAGAATCAGTTATTCGGAAAAAGTAGCCCAAAATGTTGCTGTTATGTCAAATCAAGAACAACAAAATCAACAGAATATTGATTTGCGGCAACATTATTAGCGGGGAAGTGATATTGTAATTGACCCTCTTTTTTAAGATTACCGTCTTAACGTCTGAAGGAAAGCCGGTTATGTTATTAATAATTCGCTTTATTCTTCCCTTTCAGATGCATTTACCTTGTGTCTATAAAACACTTAGCTGTCGCCTTTTGATAGAATGCAACATACAATGTATTTCTTTGATTTACTGACGGCATAAGCAGTGTGTTTTTGTGTGCAGGTGTATTTTTTCAACTTTTCAACTTTCAGCTTATGGGGTTTCATTTAAATAAGAGTAGCTATTCCTTTAGTTTCTTTAGGGTAGTTTATACGGATATATTGAAATTTCAATGACTCAGATTGTCAGGAAGCCAGAAACATGAAATCTTACATTATTGATTTGATATGAATAACCATATTTTAGTAACAGAGAATAGCTTAAACGGTGTGTACAGTTCTGGTCGAGGTGAAGATTTAGCTTTTAACGTTTTGTGAGATATTCAGAAACCACTCTATGAGATGTCAAAGAGCATGCAGTTCTAAGGGGTATCGAAAGTTTATTCGATGAAAATCGGTTTTGAATGGCTGAGATGTCCAAAAACAAGGTGAAACAAAGAGATACTAATAAAGTTGGGCCATGTCGCCTTTTATTATTAGCACTTTTTTGTGATATCTCAGCCATTTGAAAACCAATTTTCATCAAATAAACGTTGAATCCTTCTTAAAATTACATGCTCTTTCATATTTCATAAGAGGCTTTTCATTATCTCACTTAGGAATATTCAAAACATGAATCCCTACCTCAACCAGTACTGTACAGTCCCTTTAATGTCGCTGGGGTGACAAAACCTTGTATGTGACATTTTGGTGAAAATCACTTTTTTTTTATTAATGGTCAAATAAAGGGTTACGTGATGTCTTGGCCAAATCCCAACTGTCTTGCTCCAAAAATGAAGCCACCACGGCATGTCAAAGGAAAGGCTATCCCATTCTTTATAGTGCTTTGGCTGCCATGTTTTTTTGGCTCTCCTGAAAATTTGACAATTTGTAGATACGAGGTCTTGTCGCCCCAGCGACGTCATATGAATGTCGCGAATCACTACTATTCATGTTAGATATGTAGGCAGGGGCGGATCCAGGGAGGACCGCAACCGGCGCAACCCCCCCCCCACCCCTTTATTTTTTGTTGAATCAAAAGAAATAAAAAGAAAAAAATGGGGGAGGGGTGCGTGCGCCCCCCTTCCTTTAATTTTGTAAACACGCCCCCTCTTTACGGAATTCCTTGATCCGCCCCTGCATAGGTCTACGTTGCAAATAAGTGGGTCAGATCTTGCAAAATTAGGTAGCTTTGGACCTGAAATTATATTACCTTCTAGAATAAGTATGTGTTCTTACGGTTATTCCTGGCCTTACGAACTGAATATAAAAATAAGGAATAAAGAAATACATTATACGCAATATCCTGCATGCTGTAGAGATTAGAAGAGGCATTGACTATCGCGTGGATGGACGTCGGGTTACTGGAAAGGGCGTGTCTCTTGTCATCGGTAGGTTGAAGGTTCGAATCTTTGCCCGAGTGTACGCCCCCTTTTTTTTTTCTTTTATCACGGCTACGACTAAAATACACTGTTTAATTCGTTGCTTATTAACGTCGATGTACGGCAGTCTATAAAACAGTTGCAATGAAACCCACGCTGATATTCAACTGTGAATTGGAGCGTTAGTTGAGCATAGAAATACACGGGGAATTCGAGCGTTAGTTCAGTGCAGTAAATCCCTGTGAATTCGAGCGTTAGTTGAGTGCAGAAATACAGAGGGATTTCGAGCGTTAGTTCAGTGCAGAAAATCGCTGTGAATTCGAGCATTAGTTTAGCGCCGAAATACAAAGTGATCTCGAGAGTTAGTTTTGCGCTGAAATTCAACTGTGAATTCGAGCGTTAGTTGAGCGCTGGAATACACAGGGAATTCGAGCGTCAGTTCTGTGCAGAAAATCGCTGTGAATTCGAGCGTTAGTTTAGCGCAGAAATAAAAAGTGAATTCGAGCGTTAGTTTTGCGCTGAAATTCAACTGTGAATTGGGGCGTTACTTGAGCGCTGAAATACACAGGGAGTTCGAGCGTCAGTTCAGTGCAAAAATCGCTGTGAATTCGAGCTTTAGTTTAGCGCAAAAATACAAAGTGAATTCGAGCGTTATTTTATTTTTTTTTGCGCTAGAATTCAACTGTGAATTAAAGCATGAATAGTTTAGCGCAGAAATACACAGGAAATTCGAGCATTAGTTTTGCGCTGGATTTCAACTGTGAATTGGAGAGTTTGTTTAGCGCAGAAATACACAGGGAATTGGAACATTAGTTTCGAGCTGATATTCAGATGGAATGTATACTACTACTAACTTTTGTAAAACAATGTTCAAAATACAAATGAATATACACTCAGCAAAAAAAAAAAGTAAGTTCCCCCCCTAACATTTTTGAATATATCTCAAAAATTGTTTTACGGATTTTCATAATTCAAACGGGAATGGATAGGAAATTTCATTACTCATAACATGAATGGCATATCATTGCCACTAGATATCATTATTGGTGTAAAAAAAAACACAAAAAAAAACATTTTATGTCAAAATGCATGGGGAAAAAGTTGCACTTTAGGCAATATGAAGCATATTGTATACATTTCCTATGTAAGTTAGCAAATGACCTTTTTAAATTGTGTAATTCTCAGGAATTTCTTCAGGTACAATGTGCTTCCCTATTAAACAAATGTTACTCATACTTTTTAAACAATAGCCTTTTCAATATGAAAATGTTGGGAGAAGCCATGTGATTTGTAATTCCAATTTGGGTTGATAACATTAATGTGCCTATGGCCATTTTGTATCCTACGCTCAAGTTGTAGATCAGTTTGTTGAGGGAAATTGAATCGAACGTATGGAGTGGCCTACAAGATCCCCTGACTGTAATCCAGTAGAGATTCTTTGGGATATCATTAAGCGGAAAGCAAGCAGGGAAGTGAAAAATGACACTTTACTGCAATAATTTGAGCGCATCTTGCAGAGAGCATGGGCCAACATTGAGCAGCGCCAAGTACAAACTTCAGTTAACAGTATGAGGACGAGATGCCGGCTGGTCATTGAAGCGGATGGTGGACATATCAATTATCAAATACTTGACTGTATGCTCATGAAAAGAAGTTAGAAAAAGAGTTAGAAAAACATGCAATAAACCATGATTAAATGTTCAGAATCATGATTGATTGTGTGATTATTTTTTAAAAAGTCACTGCAAATCACTAAAGTGCAACTTTTGTTTCCATGCGTTTTGACATAAAATGCATTTTTTCACACCAATAATAATATATGGTGGCAATGATTTGCCACTCATGTTATGAGTGATACAATTCCTTATCCATTTACGTTTGAATTATGAACATCGGTAAAATACTTTTTGAGACATATCCAAAAATGTTAGGGGGGAACTTACTTTTCTTGCTGAGTGTATATATATGAGAGACTTACACATCCATCATTCCCTGAAATAATGATCATCAAGGTATTATATTCGATGAATTATTGATACAAATCAATTGTTTTGCAACATATCATGAATTCAATGATACTATATTCACTTCGGGCCTACATTTGATACATCGTTCTGGTCCTCAAATAACTATTGTCGTCTATTACTACGTTATTGTTAATTATGATACATTTTTCATGTGTAGTCCCCCTTACAGTATGACTCTTCCACCAAATCGGTGATAATGTGTTGTTGTATGTGTATGTGTTTTGTAAAAGCATATACCACGCGTTTGTAATGCGGAAGACCGACTGAGGGCAATCACCCCCTGGTCTGTGTATGTCAGCAGCGGAGAATAAGATAGAGAGACTGTGACTCATGCAGGGTGCGGAGAGGGAGTCGGAAACCTGCCAAATGTCCACCTTGGTCCACTGGTGTCGGCTGGTGGTCACATAACGCAACGTGTTTCTCCTAAAGACATTTTCTCACTCCTAAAAAATCACTCCAGAATAATGGGATGTATCCATTAAGACCAATAGTGTAGGGTATACAGTTTGCCTGCCCCAATATGTTTATGATTTTGTAAAATCATTTAAAGTGTAATCTGTTATAGGCAAGTTTATTCAAGAACCAAAACCGGGGAGAACAAAATTGGAATGCACAAGCCCAAAAGTCTTCAGACCATAGCTAGAAGAGTGAAGAAATCCAGATCTTCTGAGGAGTGTGGTGCAGCAATATGCATGGCAAGCAAACAGTTCGAATTTGTAGTGAGAAGAAAGTAGTAGTACAAAGGACTTTAATTCTGTTAATCTACGTAATGATATATTTCTGTTATTAACTTGGAGGAGTTACGTGGGGAGGCCGGGAGAGAGTATCTTTCACAGAGTTAAGAGAAACGCAAACAAAAGTTGTAAGTCAACCAGTCTCTGCCAAATCAGTCGCGAGAAATGAGAGGGGAAGAAAAAGAGAACAATCTGTGACTCCATAGTAATTGACAACACGTCACTAACGGAATTTGAAATATGTTGCTAAACGATCTATTTTTATCAATTCCTCTAAAACTAACTCCGATCACTTTAAATGAAACACGGGTTACCAAAACTCTTCATTTAGTTATTTTTCTTTAATTATCGTTATATTCTATGTAAAGATAACACCTGAAATTCCATCGGAATTTCTGCTCTAACTTTACGATAGCTTGGTCTAAAGTTGGGATAAACGTCATTTCCTTCATTATTCATCATAAGAGAGAGTCTGTAAACTGAAAACTAATGAAGATAAATCAAAGACATCAAGAGAAAATGTATTGATGCCAAGATTATTATTATTTTTTTTTTAGATCCAACAGTTTCTATTCTTACTTCCACCAAAGGAAAAAAAAAAAAAGATATTCAAAGCCGTACATGTTGTCAATTTGACTTTCATTCATTGAATGAGGGTTCACCGAACAGAATATTAAAAAGGCACGAATATTATAAAAATAACAAAAATGAATACTTTGTCACAAAAAAAAGATAATTTATCATAACAACGGAAAAGAGAAAACTGTTAAGCTTACTGCTTATAATTGCGACATGTTCATGATATAAAGACATTTTTCAATACACTGTATTAGGATTTTTTGCCAAGTCATAATTATGTAAAAAAAGCTTTTGGGACAACGTTGACGTTGGCCCAACGTTGGAATAACGACGTACAAAGATCATGAATATTAATGAGAAAATTTGCAATTCAAATCTGGTGAAAATATAAAAAAAACCCCGTTAAATTCATAGGTATTGATGGTGGGATTAAACTGTAAACTGTGTTAGAAATTGCCATCAATCATATTGCTGATTTATGCACAATTTCCACTCGCGTTTGTAAAAAGTATTCCGATGTTTTGATGGAATTTTGACAAAAATGTAATGAAAGTGTCATCAAGTTAGTGACCATGTCTTGAAACATTATCATCACGCAGGGGTTCATAAAGAAAACCAAATACTTTTCTTTCAGCTAGCAAAAAGGAATAGACATAGGTATAGGAATAAGTATAGGATGTAGAAGCTTAGGAATAGGGTAGATTGTAGGAATTATAGAAATAGACTCTAATTCAAGCGGCTTCTTCCCTGAAACAATACTACGATTGCCTAACGTCAGAAACATGACGTTGGACTGAAAAACTTTTTTTGGCCATCGCACCAACGTTGGCTCTACAGTAAAAGGGTGACGTTGAACCAACGTTGGTACATCGTTGGTACAACGGTGAGAAGTGAATTATAAACTGTTTTTCCAGCGTTTGGACAACGTCATAATAAGGTCGGAGGGGAAGTTTTATGACGTTGGTTGGAAGTTGAGATTGCGTTATTATATGGTGAAAAATGGTTGGTATAAGGTTAGTCTATCGGTGGGATAACATCATACCACTTTTAAAAAAGAGGTATGTATAACGTTGGGATAGTGTTATAGCATGGTACGAAAGTGGATGCTACAACGGTGGTTTAATATTGGGATAACGTCATAACAGAGTGGAAAAGTGGTTGGTATAACGTTGATCTACGGTTTGGATGACGTCATTACATAGGCAGAATGGTTGGTATAAAGTCGGTCTAACATTTTACCAACGTCGGCCCAACATAAGGTTTTACCGCTGGACCAACGTTGGCCCGATGGCCAAAATGACGTCGGGCGACGTCATGTTTCTGTTGTTAGCCCGACGTACATGTATGCCGTTGGACCAACGTCGGGCCAATGCAGCATTGCTATCTGGGTAACGCTCGAATCCATTCAGTGTATTTCTGCGCTCAACTAATGCTCGAATTCACAGTTGAATTTCAGCGCAAAACTAACGCTCGAATTCCCTAGCTATGTACTTCTGCGCTCAACTAGCGCTCGAATTCTCACTTAAATTTCAGCGCCAAACTGATGCTGGAATTCACTGTGTATTTCTGCGCTCAACTAACGCTCGAATTCACAGTTGAATTTCAGTGCAAAACTGATGCTCGAATTCCCTCTGTATTTCTGCGCTAAAGCAACGCTTTAATTCACAGTTGAACTCTAGCGCAAAACTAACGCTCGTATTTCCCGAGTATTTCTGCGCTCAACTAACGCTCGAATTCCAATTGGTTTTCTGCACTGAACTAAAGCTCGAATTCCCTGTGTATTTCTGCGCTCGACAAACGCCCAAAAATGGCAGTTGCTTTTCAGCACAAAACTAACGCTCGAATTCCCCTAGTATTTTTGCGTTCAACTAACGATCGAATTCACTGTTGAATTTCAGTGCAAAACTAATGCTCGAATTCCCTGTGCATTTTTGCGCTCAACTAATGCTCGAATTCACAGTGGTTTTCCTGCGCAAAACTAATGCTCGAAATCAAATGTTTTTTTTTCTTTTTGTTGCGAAAGATAAGTGCTGAAATTCCATGTAAATTAAAGATATCACAAATTTGAATTAGTGATATCACAAAATGTATTTCTTGATGTCAAGAATGTGAATTCGTGATATCTCGAATTGAATTTGTGATATCACAAATTGAATTTGTGATATCACTAATTCGATTTCGTAATATCAAAAATTGGTTTCACGTGACAAACCAATGGGTATTTGTGATATCAAAAATTGATTTTGTGATATCAGAAATTCGAATTTTAGATATCACGATATGGAATTCGTGATATCAGAAAATCTGTTGAAAAATTAAATTGGCTTGCCATACGAACGTAACAGTGTCGTTCGCTCGTAGTGGTATTTTATACCCCGTGACAATGCATGTTATGCGTAATGGGGCTGCGTTAGCAGTGGTTGAGAATGGATTCGCAAAGCGATGCAATGAGTATGTTTTGCGCACTTGTACTGGTCTTCTCTCAAGCTGAATACCAGGGTTGTGCACAGCATTGATTGCTGGAAAGAAAGGGTACATATTATCGTTGTCGTTATGTCATTCTATCAGATTAGTGTGTCACTTTCTGGTTATTTGGATTAGCATCGTTAGATGTGGCTTGTATACGAGGAAATTGGCCTCTTGATATACGAGTGTTTGTCGGGTCTGAATTGCTTAGACTAGTCTCGTAGTTCGGTACCCAGTTGGGGTTTACTGTAGGAAGTTGCGTTAGCGACGTAGTTTTGAAATCTAGTCGGAAAGCTAGATGTGAATAAATCATGGCAACCAAGTTCGATGCAGCAGAGTTTGTGAAAGAAGTTTGATCAGTTGAGAAATCCTGACACTCAAAAGTGGTACGGTAGTCATAGGGATAAAGTTAAGACTGAATCACAGAAAGAGCGCCCGAAATCGCCACGGCCTAAATACGAAGAGGTGAGGTGCTTTTTCTGTGGAAAAACAGGTCACATTAAGTCTGAATGTAGGCGATTCCTGGAACAGAATGAAGCAAAGGAAAAACAAAAACAAAAAGCAACACATGGCTTAGTCCATGCAGACACACGTCCACAGAACAGTTCAGATGCTGAAACAAAAGAGAAACTGTATCGAAAGGAAATGCTACGTCTTGCACATGAAATTCCAATGGCCGGACACATGGGTGTCAAGAAGACTTTGTGTAGAATCAGAACTCACTTCTTCTGGCCCAAGATTAGAAAGGATGTGTCTGAATTTGTCGAACGTGTCATGAATGTCAAGTGGTAGGAAAACCCAACATGCCATTAGATCTGCCCGTTGAATCCTATTCCGGCTTTTGAGGAGCCATTTAGCCCTGTGATGGTAGATTGCTTTGGTCCTTTGCCCAAGTCCAAGTCGGGATGTCAGTATGCTATTTATTGACTGTGATGGATGTTTCCACGAGATACGCAGAAACATTTCCGTTGAGGAGCATAACTGCTAAGTCAGTTCTGGATGCCTTGTTGATTTTCTTTACTAGGTACAGGTTACCAAAAGAAATTCCGTCGCATCAAGGTAGCAATTTCATGTCTCGTGTCTTTCTGGAGTTCATGTACCAGCTTGGTTTTCAAAAGATCAAGTTGTCTGCATATCACCCGTAATCTCAGGGGGCCTTCGAAAGGTACCATCAGACGCTAAAAACGATGCTGAAGGTCTACTCTCAGGATAATCCCAGGGACTGGGATAAAGGTATCCCTTTTCTTTTCTTCGCTGCTCGTGAAGTGCCTAATGAATCCACTGGATTCTCCCCCTTTGAGTTGGTGTTTGGGCATGAGCCAAGAGGACCCCTGAAAGTTGTGAAGGAGCAGCTGTTGTCTGATGAGGAAGAGAAAGATTCCAATGCCCTAGACTACATCTCCACGTTCAGAGAGCGTCTTGTGAGAGCGAATGAAGTGGCGAGAGAACACTTGAAGTCTTCGCAACAGACAATGAAGGAAATCTTTTACCGAAAAGCATAGAGTCGTCTGTTTGAGGTGGGAGACAAAGTCTTGGTTCTTCTTCCATTGCCAGAAGATGTATTGAAGGCTAAATTTAGTGGTCCGTATGTAGTAGAGAGGACGCTTGGGAAGGAGACTTATGTGGTGAGCATGCCTGACCGTAGAAATACCAAGAGAGTGTGTCACGTTAATATGTTGAAGAAATACCATAAACGTGTAGAAGACGTAGATGCAGTTGTGAGTGAGAGTGTCCTACACAGTGCTGGGAAAAGTGCAGAAGACTTTGAACCTGATGCTCCAGATTCTCAGAGTGTGAGTTTCAAGTCAGGAATGATTCCGCGAGTAGGGAACTCAAAGGCACCAAGAAAATCTAGAGTTACTGCTCAGTCATTTGTCTGATTCGGAGAGGCAAGATGTTATCGACACCTTCCAGGAAGTTCCGGAGGTTTGCAGTGATAAATTGGGCTGTGCGAAAGACACTGTTCATACGGTAGATGTTGGTGAAAATGCACCCATAAAGCAGCATCCATATGGGATTCACCCTGCTAAGAGAGAAAAGGTGGATAGGGAGATAGATTTCATGCTTGTAAATGGAATTATAGAGCCCATTAACTAAAACTGGAGTTCCCCAGTAGTGCTAGTCCCAAAGTCAGACGGAACGTCCAGGATTTGTATAGATTACCGGAAGGTCAATACCATAACCATGACTGATTCGTTTCCGCTTCCTTTGATTGAGGAATGTATTGATCGGGTAGGAAGTGCCGAGTATGTCAGCAAATTGGATTTGATGAAAGGGTATTGGCAGGTGCCATTAGACAAGGATACAAGAGAGATCTCGGCGTTTGTCACGCCCTCTGGGTTATACCAGTGAGGGGATGAAAAATTCCTTCGCCTCTTTGGTCATGATAACTGTGTTGTCTATAGACGATGTGTTGGTTTTCAGCAATACGTGGGAGGGATGAAAAATTCCCTCGCCACTTTGGTCATGATAACTGTGTTGTCTATAGACGATGTGTTGGTTTTCAGCAATACGTGGGGGGAGCATGTTGCTCATCTTCGAGAGCTTTTTGGAAAAGCTTGTATGCCTACCTAGGTCACAAGGTAGGCCGAGGTAGCGTCGCACCACGAGATGCCAAGCCCCGAGACATCGTGGACTTCCCAGTGTCGGCATCGAAACGGGAGCTTCAGCGCTTTTGGGGAATTTGCGGATTCCACCGGAGATTCGTTCCCAAGTTCAGTCACTTGTTGGTGCCCTTGGCGGACCTGTTGAAAAAGGGTACAACGTTCCAGTGGTCGGCGAACTGCCAGAGTGCGTTCCACAAGCTAAAGGCCGTCCTCATGAACGATCCCGTGCTCATCGCACCAAGCTTCGAGAGAAGCTTCCAGGTGGCTACGGATGCTAGTGACCGAGGAGTAGGAGCCGTACTACTTCAGGACGACAACGGACACAGCAAACCCGTGTGTTTCTTCTCCAAAAAATTGAATCGCCATCAACAAAATTATTCCACTGTGGAGAATGAATGTCTCAGTGTCGTTCTAGCCGTGCAACACTTCGAAGCGTATTTGGACGGTGGAAGAGATATCGTGGGGTACACTGACCATAACCCATTGACATTCTTAGAACGCTTCAAGCACGAAAATCAGCGTCTCTTCCGTTGGAGTTTGATTCTCCAGCCGTACCCACTGAGAATTGTGCACATATAAGGAAAGGACAACAAATTAGCAGACGCTTTGTCGCGAGCTTGAAACTGTGCACGCGCTGATAATGTTGCCGAACGATAACAATCTCAAATCTACAGTGAAACTTACTTCAATCAGAACATTTCAAACAAGATACAAAACAGACAAGAAACTCATGTTGATTTTTTTTTTTTACAGTATGTCCCCCCCCCCCCCCGAAAAAAAAATACAACGGGGCCCTCCGCAACATTATTTTTAACTCGGAAGAATCCGATTCATGTCATGCTTTACAACAATCCACATTTCTCTGTGATCGCTTAACCAAATCGAATGAGGATTTCTGCAAAATAGAGCTAAAATTTTATATTTTAATGCCCTGAAGTAGCATTAAAAAAAAATAATCATATTGGGCGTTAACAATGCAAAAATCTGATTGTAATTTCTTTGGGGGACATACTGCAGTCAGGCAGTAAGTCGCCCCAAAATTTAAAATCAGATTGGATTTTCGAATTGATAACACCCGATGGAGGATACGATCAACCTGTCTAAGTGCTACTTCCGGATCTTAAAATATACCATCTTAGCTCTATTTTGCAGAAAACGCCATTCAATTTTGTGAAGCGGTTACAGAGAAATGTGGATTGTTGTAAAGCATGTCATGAATCGGATTCTCCCGAGTTTAGCACTTCGATGATCTTGTGAGTGAATAATAGACAGAACTTGGACAGAAGAGATTCCCGACATCCCCTACAAAATTCCGTATTTCTCTTTGACCACTGAAGCAAATCGAATAGGGTTTTCTGTAAGATGTGGGCAGTGAGTTATAGTTTCATACCCTGAATATTTTGTATTCAGATTGATTAACTATTTTTAAAGATATCAATGCGGAAGGCCCCGTTGTAATTTTTTGGGGGACATACTGTATATGACAATGTATACATGCGTTTATGTATTCTCGTTCGGTTTTCTTCCTTTCCCAAGGATCTGCGAAGGAAGAAATTGTATTTATGCTAATCATGTTTGTTTTAAACGAAACAGTATAATTTTATATGAATGATGCTAGAGGTATGAGAAAGTACACAATATTCTGTCTTTATAAGAATACATCATTTGAAAAAAGTCATGAGCATTGTGTGATATTTTGAAAACCCAACATTACAGGAAGCGTCATGATACAGCATTTGCGGTGTGTAAGATTACAGTGAAGCTGTGCTTCACTTCCAACTCTAATAACTTTCATATTTTTTTGAAAGAGCGGGTCTTCTTTTACATTATGCTACAATTTGGTATCATAAAACGGGCAGGGAAGTGTGTTTTTTTAGCAGTTTATCTCGAACATTTTGGTAGATTAGTGTGATTAGGTGTGTCTTTAGAATCTCTTTTTTATTACTGAAAAACCTTGTCTACACTCTTCACTTTCAACTCTAATAACTTTTGAAATGATAATGCCACTGCTTTGAAAGTTGGTATTAATTATGGACAGAATGTCTTAATGAAGCATGCTTCATTCCAGTTTAATCCGATAATCCCTTCATTTTTTGTTACTCTGGTGGTTTACTTCCTGTTTTTTGTCCCATTCATCGCACAGCCAGCACGGTGTGGTAAAGATTAAGCGCTTGAATAGACACTGTACTTCAGAGCCTCTTTTCTCAGTTCACACTTTCCCTGAGTTTGTGCTTTCTTTCCAATATTTAGATAGGTTAGAAGAGTTCATTTGATTTGAGTTATACATCAATTTAAAGCTTAAATTCTGCTCTTTCAGAATATGGTCTTAACTAAAAAATTCATGTCTGGCGACTTTTTGTTTGTTTTGAGATGCAGGGTCACATATAATATTTTGATGCTGTGAAGCTTTGAGACAATGAAGAACCTGAATTCCGTTATTTCGAACCACTCAACATTGACATTTAGGCCCTGCGAGAGGTTTTGAGGCAACCAATATTTCAGTCAATTATGGAACAGAGAAAACCGCCGTTTTCATAGGTATCGATAACTTACCAATAAAAGATCGACCACCGGAATCAGAAGTCTACACAAATAAGGGTTTTGTGAAAGGTTGTCAGTTTTGAGTTTCCAAATCACGTAAGGATCATGGGATAGGGTTAGGTATTACTGCATAGTCATGAAATAAGATAGATGAATTAATATCTATCAGATTACTAAATGTTGGTCAATCCAATAGAATAAGTATCTCTGTTCGTATAACAAACATATGCTAGCCCCTTCCTGTCATCTTCTTTAAATAAACAGAAATAAAGTGCCCTATTCGACCACATACGCTCTTGCAGAGTAAAACAATATACTGAAAGAAACATTATGCAGCATATATATGAATACATTAATTAAAAAACAAACAATAAGGTGGTTTATTCATCTAACCACCGTAACCAGTGTATTTCATTTTTCACAAAACATTTAGGTTTCATCATAGGGGTAATGATGTGCCTCTTGCCGTAGTCATCCTGCTTTTCCTTCTGCAAAAGTACCATGTGGGGTACCTACGAAAAGGCGTGAAAATATGATATGGTTGGTTGGATTGGTTTCTTTCTGTATTTTCCCCCATCAAATACAATAACAAATGAAAACAAAGTGATACAGAGTAGGCGAAATAAAGAAGAGTTTAACATACAAATCAATATAAGAAATATTGTTTTCATAACATCAGTCTGTAATAACATATGAATCAAAGTAACATCTTCAGGCACATTGTGTTTATGTACAAAGGAGAAATCAATAAAGGGAACCGTCCTCATAAGCAGAGTTTGACGTGGATGGGGCCCTCTCTATATATGAAGAGCTCGCTTCCAAAAGGCGGTAAATCCATCATTTTTCAATGGATTTAGCGCCTTTTAATTGCAAGCTCTTCATATGTATTACGCATATTACGCATATGTGACCGTGCACCACAAAACGAGCAAAAAGTCGCATCCCTTGATTTCCCGTGAGGACTCAAAAAAGGTGAAACGGGTCAACCACGTCAGTTTTGAGTTTTCCATATTTTCTGAAAGAGCTATTCTTCTTGTACATTATTCTTGAGTTTGGCATTATAAAATGAATGGGACAGTGCATTTTCAGTAGTTTTTCTACAACCCTTTTTTGTAGAGTAGTGAGATCAGGTATGTCTTAGAGGCCCCTTTTCATTTCTTGATAACCCTTTGCAAACTCTTCACGTTCAAGTCTGATAACTTTTGAAAGGATAACACTACTGCTTAGAAAGTTGGCATTAATCATGGACAGAATGTCTTATTAGAGCGTGCTCAATAATCTGATAATCCCTTCATTGTTGTTGCTCGAGCGGTTTACATCCTGTTTTTTGTCCCATTTATCACACAGCTAGCACGGTTTGGTAAAGATTAAATTTATTTATTCAGTCTTTTTTCAACGGGGTAGCCCCATCAGTAGGCAAGTACTGTTCTTACTGGGGGCCCTGCACAAACATGACAGTTGACAAAACAGAGACATATACATCAAATACAACACACTGTATGTGGACAAGTACAATTCTTCCATCGAGTCCCCTACATACAGTGACACAATAACGATATACTGACAATTACACGCTTACTAGTCAAAGAAGCAATACTTACATGGTGGGCCTCCGTAACTATCATAACTAACCAATTAACCATAGATTTCACCAAAAATTGAAACTGTCACTGAGAGTGATAAATACCCCCACCCAAAGCGGAAAAAAAAGAACCCAACCAGCAACCATCTTATTGTATTCTTATTAATAAAAAAACTTATAAACATAATTATATATTACTCAACATTAAATAAGAATACGAATGCACTGCCCACTGACATTCACATATACAGCTCTATACCATATCTCTTGTCTAATGCTCAAAATCTGAGAAAAGTAATTATATCGGTAATTTCTGTGTTTGTCAATGAAAACGCTGTTGCCTTGGTAACACAATGTATAACATGAAAAAAAAATCTACACAACTATGATATCATGGATCATATCATATCCCAAATTTCAAATCAAATACTCAAACCCCTCCCCCCCCCCAAAAAAAAAGACAGTATTATTCTATAATTTTCATTCAAATGATGTTGTTAACATGGCAACACACTTTTCAATTACATATATAACATAAAAGATTTAAACATCTAAATCATATAATAATCACATATGCCAAATTTCAAACCAAATACTCAAAACTCATGTAAATTAACAAAATCCATAATTTTTTATTTGATTTTTCATTCAAAATGTTCTGTTATCATGGCAACATACATTGTACAACAGTTAACCCGTTCCTTACGGGAACCTGGTTTACCAGGTTCCCGTGGGAGCAACTGACATACGGGAACCTGGTTTACCAGGTTCCCAAAACGAAGACAAGGGTGCCTGCTTCAGTGGCCTAAATTCATGTTTCTTTGTGTTAAAATGCTCAGAAAAGTGGGTTTGATAAAAAGATCAGAGTTTATTCTATCAGAATGTGTTCTCCTGCTGCTTAAAAAAGGGGGTTTTACAGTATAATGTACCTTTTCCTCATTTAGTTTTTTGCTTGTTCTGCTGTAAACTCGTACGAACATGTACGTAATGATCAAGGCACAGATCAGTTAGAAATGCTGATTCGCTGACCCCAGTCACCTCATTCAGGTACCTGGTTTTGTGTAGAACAAAAGATTCTGAGAGCTCATCAGCGCACGCTCTATTCATACCTCCCACCCGATCGATATTTCCATTGTTCACGGGCACATGTAGTTGACCGTAGAAAGGGGGACACAATGAACCGCTTGACTGCCTTCACACTGCTGGATTTACCAACCTGTATGCCTCCCTGTCGACGGGCGAAAAGAATCTCGTTTGGGGGCATTAAAGGCACTCAGAGAATTGTGGAAGGAACGGGTTAACCAGAAAGCCTATCTCATCCACTGGCAATTTGAATGACCTTCAAAACAGAGAAAGAAAAAAAAAAGAGAGAAAAGAAAAGAAGTGAAAAGAAAAAGAAAAGAATAGAAAAACAAAACTTGACACCACAGCACATACTCTCCGACAACTACAAAAGTTGGGTCTGCTTTCCTACAAACTTGTACATACCATGGGAAACACATGTGTGTATATAACAAATATGACAAAAAAACATATACCAAATTATCAAATGTAATCATGTATATGATAATCACCAATACAACATCTTAATATTGCCGACTTTTCAGAAACTGAGTACAAAATGTTTGCTTTGTTTGAGCATTTCTCACTTCACTTGGAAAACTATTCCAAAGTATTGCACCATCAAAAGAAAATGCCTTTCTGCCACTTTCAGTTTTTACTTTAGGTACAACTTAACCTCTACTTTGAGAGTTTCTCGTACTGTATCGATGTACACTCATGGCACCTGAAAACATACTCTGCAGATATACAGGGGCAGAATCATTCAGAATGTCAAACATAAGTTCTCCTTTCTGAAATTTCCATCTCTTCTCCATATCTATCCATTTTAGACGTGTGAACATATCATTCGTTGAGGTTCGAGTGTTTGTCTGCAAGACTATTCTTGCTGTTTGTATGTGTTGCTTGATAAGAATATCCTTTATTCTTTGACTTGAGTTTGTCCACACACTTTAGCAGTAATCATAGTATGGTAATATCAGAGCATTTGCTAATAGCTTAGCGCTCTCTACAGTCAAATACTTTCTTACTCTACGGAGAAAAGCTAGCCTGGAAACAATTTCGGCAGATACCTGGGCAACATGTTCATTCCAGGTCAAGTGTTGATCCAACCAAACACCAAGATATTTGACCGTCTTCACATGTTATATCGACACATTTTCAATCTGAATATCAATGTTTTCCCTGATACCATTTACTCTCTGTGGGGTGCCGACTAACAAAAACTTTGTTTTTTCAGTGTTGAGTGTTAAACGATTTGAGTTCAACCACGACTCTACTCGCCTTAGATCATCATTCAATACAGTCTCTAATTCTTTGGGACTCGAAGCGCTATACATATTAGCAGTGTCATCTGCATACAAAACGATCTTGCTGTGTTTGACAACAGAGGGTAGGTCGTTAACAAAAAGCGTGAAGAGCAGGGGTTCTAAAATAGAACCCTGCGGTACTCCTGATTTGAGTGCCAGTGTATCAAATTTTTCCCTTGGATCATTCTACTTTGTTTCCGACCTATCAAATATGATTTGAACCATGATATTGCGTTATTACCTATACCGTATGTACGTAGTTTATGTAACAACAGGCCATGATCCACGGAGTCGAAAGCTTTCCTTATGTCTATTAATACCAAACCTGTCAGTTTCCCGCTCTCCATATTCCTGAATACATAATCACTGACATAAAGTAAAACTGTATTTGTTGAGTACCCTTTCCTTAAGCCTGATTGCTGAGGTGTTAACAGGTCGAAGTCAGCCAGATAATCATGCAACTGAGTGTGAACAGCTTTCTCAAGCACCTTCATTATTGTTGGAATAATTGAAATAGGACGATAGTTATTTACACTGTCCTTATCCCCTCCTTTGTGAATGGGGGTGACGGTGGCTATTTTCCATTCTTGGGGAATTACCCCAGATCCAAGGGAACGATTAAAAAGGTCAGTAAGCAGTTTGCTAACAAGAGGTGCAGCCAGTTTGAGAAGGCGGGCACTGATACCGTCCAGTCCGGTTGACTTGTCAATCCGAATTGATTGCAACTCCTTCATAACAAAACTCTCATCTACATTCACAAAAGCAAAGGTACCTGGAGTGACTGAGTGATAATTATCCCCATGCGCAACTCTGGTTTCTGCAGAAGATAATTTTTGCTACAAGTTCACTACTGATTGACACAAAAAACCGATTAAATGTATCAGCCAGTTTCAATGGATCTGTCTCGCAGCAACCATTTCGACTTATACTGGACGGTACACTGTACGTTGAAGTAGGAGAAAGACTCCTTAACACTTTCCATAGTTGGGTAGGATTATTTTTGTTTGACACAATTTGGTGTTGGCAATACTCCTTTTTTAGTGTGGTCCTCAGATTGTTCACATGATTTCGACATCTGAAATGTCTCCATGCTAAAGAGTCATTTGTTCGCTCAACCCTCACACGAAGATAATCTCTTTCACGTGACAAATAAATGAACTCAGGGGTAACCCAAGGTGTCTTTAACCCTCTTACTCTTAACGAAATAAAAGGAGCATAGGTATCACAGATCTCAGTAAACTGTTTCTCAATACTTTCCATCCTTCTTCCAAATCCCCCTGTTTAACAACCGTATCCATACGGGCATCTAAGCGTGCCTTGCAAAAAGCATCTACATTCAAACGCTTGAAAGCCCGTGTATGCACAATCCTGGGAGGTAGTTTTGGCCTATAATGCTTATGAGCTTGTGGTCACTCAAACCTTGCGTTACAACATTTTTTTTTAAACACATTTGCAGGTCGGTTAGTTAAAACAAGATCAATAAGTGTAGAGGAGTTCTCAGTTACTCTTGTCGCTTGCTCAATCACCTGATACAAATTATATTGATTACATAACTGTTAAACTATCCGAGATTCTCTCTTCGTGAACATATGAAGGGTTTGTTTGCAAAAACCGATAAGTCCATTTTTGAAGATTTTGAAGTACGATCTCTGTCATAAAGAACAAAATAATACCTTTTAAATGATATATTGGTCACTACATATAAAGGTATATTTTTTAAGTTATGGTCAAAAGAAGCAAAAATTTTCTTATTATTCTCTTTATTTTTCTTGACCTTTAATCGCAAATATCTCCATTTGGCAAATATGGACTTATCGGTTTTTGCAAACAAACTCTTCATATCATAATTGAAATCACCAAGTATATAACACTCGAGACCGGCGTGCGTGGCCTGGGCTATGCTATCAACCATACATTCATGATATAGTGTGTCTGATTTAGGAGGACGATAATATGTACCAATCAGAATGGGTTTCATGTTGGTGATTTTCAGTTCTATCCACAAACATTCAATATCAGGGTGCTCAAAATCACATTTCCGTTTGTATGCTATCGCATTGGAAACGTAGACTGCCACACCGCCTCCGCGACGGTTCCGGTCCCTTCTTTCAACTGAAAATCCTTCAAATTGTATTTCTGCATCGTTGATAGTGTTATCCAAATCTTGGCGGCTCGTCGACCACGATGAGTACGTCTTCTACGTCCGATACCGAGCTCACAGATCCTGTGCCATAAATCGTGTGATAGCATCGACTGCTGGCGTTTGATGTTCAGACGATGAAGACTAGTGTGGGAACATCATACCTTATGTTCGCCTGACTGTGGGAGGGCAATTCCATGTCGCGGTGGTTCTGAAGATCGTTGTGGCGCTTGTCGCTTGATGGGCCTGGATTTAGTTGGATGTCCCCAGACAAGTGGATGGCTAGTTGAAAACATGCTGTAGAGTTGCTGTAGTATGGTAATGGCTGTCCATAGAGTTTTACACGGCAGCCTCTAGATGTACTCTCAATGCATACAGCTCTTCTCCATTCATTGGCATCAATAGGATAGTTGCATTCAAGTCCATGGGTCAAAGATACAGTGACTATAGTCACTTAAAAGCACAAAGACCACAGTTTGATTTCCGCTATTCTTGCAGTGAAAGATGCTAATCCTCTCACAAAAGATTGCAGTCTGTAGTGCTGTAGACATTGGTACTGTGCATGGGATGCAAGAGTGCAGGGTTGGTGGTTTCCCTCCAGTATTAGCCAAGTGATTTCCAAATCTTGAAAATACAAGGGAACAACTTGATAACTTCCCTTCAAATTTTCCCAGTTGAAGCACAAAAACACCATGAATCATCACTTGCAAACAGAATACAACAACGCTGCACAAAATCGAACACAATCCCAAACAAATACAGAGCTCAAAAGTTGTGGGGCGACCTAGGAAGGCGCACACCAAAAAAAAAAAAAAAAAAAAAAAAAAAAAATAATAATTAATTAATTAAAATAAACGCTTGAATAGACAAATAGACCCTGTACTTCAGAGCCTGTTTTCTCGGTTCGCACTTTTCCAGAGTGAGCGCTTTCTTTCCAATATTTAGATGGGTTAGGAGTATCCATTTGAATTGAGTTATACATCATTTTAAAGCTTACAGTCTGCCCCTTTAGAATCTGGTCTTAACTAAAAATCTATGTCTGTCGACTTTTTGTTTGTTTTGTGGTGCAGGGTCACATGTAATAAAACACCAATTACAGATCTACACATACATACACGAAACACATTTTGCTAAAGAAAAAAAAAAGTTCGAGGAAAAGAACAAAAAGTGACTCGGCGGTTTAAAGAAAAAGGGAAAAAGTACGCAGGCGCCATTGACTATTTTCATAATAGACAATATAAGTGTATATGTGTGCAAATGACAGTGCGTCGTGTGTGCAGGTAAAAGTGCAAGAGAGAGTGGATGCTATAGTACGCCTATTTTAGTCGAAATATATGCGCTTGAATGTAAGTTAGGATTATGTTAAGAACGGGGGAAAATCGAAGAAATCGGAACATATCTTATATGGTTCAGGGTTGACTGAGACTTGAGGAAAAAAGGAAAATAAGTGCAATATTGGTAATAAAAGCAAACCGAATCGATGTGGAGAAATGTCTCTTTTCATTGAAAGGAGCCCCATCTAGTCACGTAACCCATGTCTGCTGTCATATCAGCCCCCCTTCAAATATTCGTATGTTTACACTTGAAATGATGATAATAAATCTGTCCTCGTAAATAATTTCATAGTGTTTCGACGAGAAAATATGAATCAGGGAATACATCATTGTTATTTGTATATTGCTATTATCATCATGTTGCTTATTTTTTTTTTTTGATTTCACAGGAATTAGGTGGAATCCGTATTGGAGTCTCAAAAAAAGCAACCTGGCACGGAGAGAGAAATTATGGGTACGTTTAAAAAGATATCATGGTAATATTTTATGTTGTATGCGAATATTTCTTCTCATTGTCATGGTAAATTCGTACATTGTGATAGAGTATTATACACTTTATTACAAAAGTGATACTAATCTTTTCAGTTTGTTTTTGCATGGATCTGTTTGTTTTTTCCACCGGAAGATGGTGGTAGCATATTTCTTTACGCTAAAATCATCTTGGATACAAAACGAATATAAAGGTTTTTTTTTTGTTTGTTTGATTGTTTTTATTTCTTGGTTTTCTTTTTACCTCAAGCAACCTTACATGGTAAAACGTACTTTTGCACATGTTTTACATTCGATTTTGTAAAACTGTCATGTATTATAAAAGTAGCTCGCACATTTTCTATTTGATATTAACCATTTTGCTTCGATATGGATACATTTGTATTTGTGTTGAGTTTTCATGCAAAGTAAAAAAAAAAAAAAAAATATATATATATATATATATATATATGAAGAGTTTGTTTGCAAAAACCGATAAGTCCATTTTTGAAGATTTTGAAGTACGATCTCTGTCGTAAAGTACAAAATAATACCTTTTAAATGATATATTGGTCATTACATATAAAGGTACAATTTTGAAGTTATGGTCAAAAGCAGCAAAAATTTTCTTATTATTCTCTTTATTTTTCTTGACCTTTAATCGCAAATATCTCCATTTGGCAAATATGGACTTATCGGTTTTTGCGAACAAAGTCTTCATATATATGTATATATATATTTATATATATATATATATATATATATATAAGATTGATTCTTCTAATCAACCCTTATCTTCGGCTAAATTTTGAAGAAACCTTTTTTTCAATCGTAACATTTTACCTGTACCAAGCAAAATAATTGTAGTAATATAATTGTAGCAAACATCAAGTGATATCACACAAAACCACTATGCAACTACCCTGTGTAGCATGACACAATTGTTTGATTTGGCCACATTACCTTTCCATTAAAATCATTCAACATTTGAAGAGTTTGTTTGCAAAAACCGATAAGTCCATTTTTGAAGATTTTGAAGTACGATCTCTGTCATAAAGTACAAAATAATACCTTTTAAATGATACATTTGCCACTACATAAAGGTACATTCTTGAAGTTATGGTCAAAAGAAGCAAACATTTTCCTATTATTCTCTTTATTTTTCTTGACCTTTCATCGCAAATATTTCCATTTGGCAAATATGGACTTATCGGTTTTTGCAAACAAACTCTTCATTTCATCTCTAGCGAATTTGATTTTTTTTTTTCTAGAAAGGAGGTGAGGAAAAAGAAAATAGCCAGAAGACCTATAAGTATTGATTTTTGAGCAGCTGCCTCAGTGTGCCACGGATACTCTGTTTAGGCATAAATCAAACAATGTTTTGCTCACACTATGTCAATTGATCCTGCTAATGAGTCCTCCTTAACGTACATTGAACACTCGACAATCGGATGATATATTGTAACTTGGAAATCATATTCTTGGTTTTATGAGCAAAGTGTCTAAAAAAAAAATACTATAATACTCCTTGTATCAGCGCAAACTCACTACACAGCAATCAAATTTTGAAATAACTGACCCATTGCAGTTTTGCTCATCGTTTTATTAGCTCAAAGTAAGTATTTCGTCAGTATGACTTCCTTGCAAACGTGGGATGCAGTCACATACTCATAGGTGACCACATCCCACGCAATTTTCATATATGATTTTTGGTCGTCGTTTAACAGCAAATAAGGGTAGGTGGATTTACAATAAGGGAAATCGCATGGGATGCAAATGCATGTCCACTTTTTTGTTGGTTCATGATACCCTCAACATCATTTACATTTTGTACGTGGTAAAATGTGATTTTTCCAGTGACCTCATCTGGCCATTATTTTCAAAGTATGAATATAAATTATGTTTGACATATTGGTTAATATGCACCTTCACTAGTCTTGTATAGACTGAGTATAACTCACATAACTATTTTGTTTATGATATCTCAGGAATATGGAAACATGCATTTGAAATACTTGTTACCTTGAATATATCAAAGTCCTCAAGTATATAATGCAAGAATTGCATCATCCAGATTGTGTTCAGCACCTTTGCATTTAGGTAAATCCAAATGAAAGCAATGGGCGGACGGCAATACTATGTTTCAAATAGAATCTATACCTTGGCACCCACACTACGTAGCATGAAATACAAACAAACAAACAATAGGTACAGTGTGAACATACCAAAGAGATTTTCTCCAGTGACGGCTGGAGTGCGGGGTCTTCATACGCCCTGTACCATTGTTTTGTGAGCGCAAGGGGAGCATTGGATGACAACGAGGCGGTAGGCTCACCCTCGTGTTAACACGCTAGCAAATGAACATCCGAGGATCAGCCTAAATCAAATGCGTACTCGCGTAAAAGTTCAGAAGTTCGCGTAATACGCGCTGTAGATATGAATACTTATACGCAAAGTCCGCCATTACTAAATGGTACAATGGAGGCGCCCATGATATCACTGACTCCATTGTAGAGTCCGCCCTCTTGTGGTGGGGAGGAGGAAAATCCTTTTGGAACATACTCACGTTCATGTCATAGTCACAAGCACAAGACTGAAATATCAGCCTAGATTCTCGACCTCTTTGCATAGAGTGTATGAACATAGTATCGTGCAAAAATTACAAAAAAGTGATACCTTTGATGCCGAAAATGAGGTAGGTACTAGTACCTGTGTGGAATTATTATAGACATGGTTATCAAATTCCCCTATTTTTTTCTATTTTTTTTTTAATTTTTACACAGAGTTAAGCTATCCCTTTACACTTTCCCTGTTTGATTAAGATTATTTAAATCATACATCAACACCATTTTCAGTCCAATGACTGATCACATTTACTAATTAATTAAAGTTAATTGTCTAAAATGTGTCATATTGTCCACCTGCATACACATGTATACACACATAATGCTAAATGTATGTGTCAAACCTCTGTAACACCAGTTTAAACTAACTGTAGGAATTATCGCTGCACTTATCATTCACACTTTTTATCACTATCTGAATCTACACAAAAGGCAGTAATTTACACATAATAATCAATACAGAATACTGACTTATAGGAACAGTTCAGATCCTGTTTTAGAATGCATAGCTTGTTACATGTATAAATCAGCATAGTAACCACGACCACATTGTGTTACTGAATTTATATAAACAATTTTCACTCCGTTCGTAGTTTCGCATGAATTCCAAATGATGTGCTCTTTGCATCTACACAAAATAAATATCATTTTGTTACATATATAAAACGCTTTCCATCCATATTGCGAAACGCGGAATAAATGATAGTTGGGGGAAATCAGATAAAAAGCATTGAAATATTCAGGAAAAATGCAAATATTGCCCTCATTGAAAGATTATGCCAAAATGCATCTTATTCCACTAAATTATGTATGTTAATGAGAAAATACAACTCTTTTTTTTTTTTAGATAAAGCAGATTTCATAACTAACTTCCCCTATGATTGACCAGTTTTCTATGCACATCCAATATATCATAAACCGATTTTTTTTCCCACTCTTGCCAATCTCACTTAAATTGTATTGAAGGTACAGTCCTCGATATACATACTATACCATCAAACTGTGCCCTACTTTGGAGTATTCCTGAGGCCCCAGATCAATGATAAGGCTTTGTAAAACATTGTCAAAACCATAAGGGGGAATAAAACATGTCCCCCTTGGAGCGAATTCCCCCTTAAGATACCTCGTTTTTATACGTATATTCCCCCTATGCACGCTTTTAGGCTGGGTTCACATAGGAGTATACAATTCGGGCATACGGTGCACGTTTTCGAGGGCACGCAAATAGCTTGAATCGAACAATGATAAAATAAATGATATCCCAATACCGGGTCACATAAGACGGCACTATTTGAAAATGCCGTAAGCTGCGTATAGTATAGTATAGTGGGAATCGTGCTTGTTCGATTTTCGTGCAGCGTACGCCATCCTGTTCGGGTGTGGCAGCTATAGTGTTCTGAATGCGTTCTATGGTTAAATAAGGTAAGTTACAAATTATAGGATTTTTTGGTACTCATTTTATTGGAATATTTGATTGATTACTAAAATATTCTCATAATAATGTCACGGAAGGGATATAAGACTATGCGAGAACCATTCAAATAAGAGGTTTCTATAATGTAAATGTGCGAGCGCCACAAATGACGCACGCCCGTAGGGCACGAGCACAGCATGGGCTCTGGGTATAAAAGGGGGGGGGGGGGGGCAAGTGAGTGGGCACAAGTGCGGTCGGGCATATAGAATTGTGAACGCCGATTGTTGGCGTAAGTCAGTTTCACCTTTCAATAAAGGCTTCGGTCATTTTGTTATTTTAAAGGAAATTGTGAGATCAGCTGGCATGTTTAGAGAGTGCGCTTCTGTACCATGTTCAAAGGAGTGGTCGTAAGCGAGAGTTGTCCCGTTACAATTGGTGGCAGCGTATGTGATCGAAATCACCTTGGAGTAGAAAGTGATGTTTTTATCATTTCGGGTGGTCGAGGTACCAATTAGGCCTAACCGACATACCGCTTTATCGTCCACAACTGAAAAAGAGAGTTCGCAGAGCTGTACGACTCGCTAGACCGAGAGAGGGAGAGAGAGGAAGAACGCCTACGTGATTTACGGTAGGAGAAACTGCCCTCGTAAACCGAACCCAGACAATCGTTCGCCTGGCGCGTGCCTTTGCCTAGAAACACAGACACGCAAGGGCGCCGGAAGCGGGGGGGGGGGGGGGGGGGGGGCAGGGGTGGCACTTGCCCCCCCCCCCCCAACAAAATGTTGGAGGGGGCAAAACGAGTTTTTGCCCCCCCCCCCCAAAGTGCCCCCTGTAACAAATAATTAATCACTGATTTAAAGACCAAAATGAACAATAAAGGCATATTTCTTGTCTAAATGTTGTAATTTCATAACTGAAAATGCAAAAATTTTCGCCCCTAACGGGGCGAAAATAATACACTAACAACATACATTATTGTATCTATACACTAATAGTAACTTATGAGTAAATTTAGTGTATAGATGCTAGCCTCATGTCCTCGAGTGTGCCCGTTGAAACATACCTTTAGTAAACCTTACATTTTTCATTTTCTTCTTTGCTTTCTAGTAGTATAAGAATATTTTTTATTGTTCGAACGATGCGATCACGTTTAAGCTTTTAATGAGTACATTTCAGATAAATTGAAAAGTGAAAGTGGCTCGCTCTATAAAAGCGACTTTTATTCTCTGTTTTTACAAAAAGTCCCTACCGTGTTAGGGGGTATCCCCTCCCACACCCTCCCCCGCTCAGTCGCTTCGCTCCCTAGACGAGGATCTCACATCATCACATAATATACTCCAGTATGATAAGATCATGGTCCTTCCAACTGATTTTTTTTTCAATATGTTAATTCCCTAGAAATTTGCTTTTAAATGCTCTATAAAGGCGACTTTTATACTCTGTTTTTACCAAAAGTCTCTACCCCACACCCTCCCCCCGCTCAGTCGCTTCGCTCCCCTCGCCGAGGATCTCGCACCATCACATTATTAATGTACTCCCGTATGGTATGATCATAGTCCTTCCAACTGATTTTTCAATATGTTAATTCCCTAGAAATTTGCTTTAAATTCTCTATAAACGCGACTTTTATACTCTGTTTTTACAAAAAGTCCCCACCGTGGGAGGGGGTATACCCCCTCCCACACCCTCCCCCCGGTCGGTCGCTTCGCGCCCTCGCCGAGGATCTCACACCATGACATTATTTTGTACTCCCGTATGTAATGATCACAGTCCTTCGCACTGATTATTTTCACTATGTCTAATTCCTTAGAAATTTGGTCTATAAACGCGACCTTTGTACCCTGTTTTACAAAGCTCCCTACAGTGGGGGGGGGGGGGTAATCCCCCTTTCCACCCCCCCCCGCTCACTCGCTTCGCTCACGCGCCGAGGATCTCACATCGTCACAATGTGCCCCCGTTGAGATTTTGCCCCCCCCCCCCCCCAAAACCAGAAGTGTTCCGGCGCGCTTGCAGACACGCCCACAAAGCGTAGGGTCACCTTCACCTACGCACCTACACCTACTCACCTAAACAGCGCCTTCGCCTATCGTCACACACACACACACACACACACACACACACAAACCGTAGAATCGCCTTCACCTACGCACCTAAACATCGCCTTCGTCTCCCGCCACACACACACACACACACAAACCGTAGAATCGCCTGCACCTACGAACACAATAAACAGCGCCTTCGTCATTCGACACACTCTAATGCACTGGGAACGCCTTCACCTACGCACCTAAACAGCGCCATTGCTTATCGCCACACACACACTTCAGAACTGCAGGATCGCCTGTACCTACGCACTTACACAGCGCCTTCGCCTCTCGCCACACACACACACACAAACCGTAGAATTGCTTGCACCTACGAACACAGCGAACAGCGCCTTCGTCATTCGACACACTCACGCACCTGAAGGGATCGCCTTCACCTACGCACCTAAACAGCGCCTTCGCCCTCGCCACACACACATACTCATGAACCGCAGGATCGCCTGCACCTACGCACCTACACAGCGCCTTCGCCTTCGCCTATCGCCACACACACACACACACACACACACACACACACACACACAAACCGTAGGATCGCCTGCACCTACGAACACAGTGAACAGTGCCTTCGTCAATCGACAAACTCACGCACTGGGATCGCCTTCACCTACGAACAGCGCCTTCGCCTATCGCCATACACACAGTCACGCAAACCGTTGGAGATTTCGCCTTCACCTACGCTCGAGAGTGGAAGCTTAAAGGGATGGAATAGTATTGGTGGAGATGAGGATTGGGCTTTTAACTTTTTGTGAGATACCAAGAAACCACATATGAAATAGTACAGAGCATACCATTTTAAGAGGAATTCAGAGTTTGTTAGATGAAAATTCGTTTTGGAATTGTTGAGACATCGAAAAACAAGGTAAAACAAAGCGATCCTAATAAAAGGTGGGTCCCACTTTTTATTAGGAATGCTCTTTTTTGGATATCTCAGCCGTTTTAAAACCGATTTTCATCAAATAAACATTGAATCTCTCTTTGAATTACCTGCTCTTCCATATTTCATGAGAGGTTTCTTGTTATCTCACCGAAAAATATTAGAAACGTGAAGTTGGGTCTCAACCAAAACTATGCACTCCCTTAAAAGTGCAAACCAGATGACAAGATAAGAAGACGAGAAGACAGGCTAAATACCGAGAGGCCGAGTTATTGGAACTCAGCGAGTCGATTTGTTTAGGTCAAGAAGACAAGAAGCCGAGTTGTTGAGTCGATTTGTATTGGACGAGAAAACGAGATGATGACCTGTCGAAACTCGGCAAGTCGAGTTGCTTTGGACAAAAATACAAGATGATGAGTTCTTGGAGCTCGGAAAGTCGACTTGGGACAAAAAGTCAAGATGACAAGTTGTTGAAACTCGGGAAGTCGACTTGTTTGGGACAAAAAGACATGATAACGAGTTGTTGAAACTCGGCAAGTCGACTTGTTTGGGACGATAAGACATGATGACGACTTGTTGAACCTCGGGAAATCGACTTGTTGGGGACAAGAAGACATGATAACGAGTTGTTGAAACTCGGGAAGTCGATTTGTTTGGGACAAGAAGACATGATAACGAGTTGTTGAAACTCGGAATGTCGACTTGCTTGGGACAAGAAGTCAAGATGACAAGTTGTTTAAACTCGACAAGTATGGGACAAGAAGACGAAATGACGAGTTGTTGGAACTCAATAAGTCGACTTGTTTTGGACAAAAGATAAATTGATGGGTTGTTGGAACATAACAAATCGACTTGCCACCTTCCATGAAAAAATGTTTGGAAAGCTACTTTTCCATAACTGC